>NW_022196898.1:102904115-102909218 GCF_008632895.1 Mastomys coucha | reverse complement strand
CATAACACAGGCTCCATCATGAGAACACAAGCTCTCTGCATCTGTAACACAGGCTCCATCATGGGAACACAAGGTCTCTGCATCTATAACACAGGCTCCATCATGAGAACACAAGCTCTCTGCATCTATAACACAGGCTCCATCATGGGAACATAAGCTCTCTGCATCTATAACACAGGCTCCATCATGGAATCACAAGGTCTCTGCATCTATAACACAGGCTCCATCATGAGAACACAAGGTCTCTGCATCTATAACACAGGCTCCATCATGGGAACATAAGCTCTCTGCATCTATAACACAGGCTCCATCATGGAATCACAAGCTCTCTGCATCTGTAACACAGGCTCCATCATGGAATCACAAGCTCTCTGCATCTGTAACACAGGCTCCATCATGGAATCACAAGCTCTCTGCATCTGTAACATGGGCTCTATCATGGTATACATGGGTGAAGAATTATAGAAGTCTTAGAAATGGAATTCACCACAGAAAATACCTAATTCTTCCATCATAGTATCTTTAATTTTTCTTTTTTATACATTCCTTCAGTATAACATATGTTCCAATTATATATCCCTTCCCCCAGCTTCTCAAGAACTAATCATGTCCCTCTCCTAACTTTATAACCTCTTCTTTAAAAACAAAACAAAACAAAACAAAATATTCATTTCTAATAGACAACCACCTCACTTACTTAAGCATTAATCTGAACCTAAGACATAGTTTTCTTGAGAGCATTATAATTACCTGCACACATACCCACAGACACACACACACACACACACACACACATGTACACACACAAATACACCATTATGTGTTTATAATTTACAGCTATTCAGGAAATGTATACTTTGACTAAACACAAATGACAAACAGAAGTTCTATAGTCACTTTTGTTTTTTAGAACAGCCATTTATTTGTGTTAAAAATGTTTGCAAGGGACTGGGGAAAGGTTTTTTTGGTTAAGAGCACTGGGTGCTTTTGTAGATGAGCTTGTCTTTAAGAGTCAGGATAACCGTCTTTCCAGGCCAGCACCCTTTCCAGGCCAGCACCCTTTCCAGGCCAGCATCCACCCAGAAAGAGGTTTACTTTGTGCTACTTTGTTTTGTTTTCACTATGATTCCAATCTCTCTTTTACTAAGATTGAATTAGTCAAGAGGAAAAGCGTTTTCTCACTTCTTAAATCGTACTAAGCCAGCTACAACCAAATCATCTCTGTTTTTCAAGTCTTCCCCATACACTGTAGTCTGTTGACCTTTAGCCTACTTCATTCACACAAATCACATTTAAATTAGAAGTGAAATGACTAGTCAATTGACCTATGAAATACTGGTACTTTTATCTCTGCATATGTGTTTGCCTGATTAAGAAATTAGTAGTCCAAAAATCAAAGCCTCTTGGGAAAACCACAATGATAGTGGAGAAAGCTTCTCTGGAGGGCACAGACTAGTGGAGAAGGAACATCTACAAATGTCTGATCATAATACAAGCAGAACTGAGGAATGCCAAGTACATGTTGAAATAGCTGTGCTGTAGCGATCAGAGAGTCAGAGAGGGGTGATTAATTACAGTCAAGATCCCAGTGTCAGGGGCGGCCCCTCTGAGGAGGTGGCAGTTAAGTCTCCTTTGAAGGATTACAGTAAATAATGTAGGGAAGATGAGTCCATGCTGGGAACCTGCATGAGTGACAAGAAGGGGTCCTGAAGTGCATATTATTTTGGAAGGATGAAGAGGAGTTATTTTTACAAACAGCCTGCAGGTTGCAAGGGAAAATAATATATTTCAATTTTTTTGAACTTCTGATGTGCTGGCTGGTTACTTCAAATGGCTTGATTATGTTTTCTGGGCTTATGTTTACATGTAGCTAGTGGTTGGTTTGTGTCGTTTGCTGAAAAATCTATTCTCTTTTTATTGATTTTGTTCTAATAATAACTGCACAATACCCTTAATGCCACACTCTCCTCTATAATGTTGACATACTTCTACCAAGCAGGAGAGTTGGGCCTCCCTGTCCTTGTGACCAGGCAAGTGTATCACTGACACAGGTCATTGAAAGTGAAACTAAACAGTTTTGACACTAAGTCAGGAAGTTTACCTCTGTCTATCTTAGTCCTCCCGTACTAGCCACTGTTCAGTGAAAAATGCATGCTACCTGAGGACCAGGCCTTCAATAGGATGCTCTAAGAGAAGTCTTTCCCTTCAGATTTCTGTTGTTATTCCAGCAGAGGGTCTGAGAACATAGTGGCATTGTTACTGTGGGTCTGAGTTCTGAAAATTTGAGTGCTTTCCTGTGGATCAGTAATTACAGAGCATCTTCCTGCTTAGTGACTGAATGCCATCAGTCTATGTTCCATGCCAGTCTTTGCATATTAAAGGTGCCTGAGACCATGCTGTATGGAATAGAATTTCTATAACCTCTTTCACAAACTACAGTTCATTCATGGGTATTATTTCCACCCAAAGACAGCTAAGAAACAAAAACAATAGCTTTTACCTGGTTACGGCTGTAGCCTCCTGCAATCACAGCACTAGGAGAAGAGAGATAGAAGGATCAGATGTTCAAGGCCATTGTCCATGCTATGCAATGAATTAGAGGGAGCTTGGTCTTCATGAGACCCTATAAAAAAAAAACAAAGAAACTCACAAGCAAGCAATGAATAACTTTAGAACACCAGGTAAACAAGAAAGCAAGATATTTTGATATTGTTGATCAGTTTAGATTAGGAGTAAATTATATCACTTATTTGAAGAGTCCTTTCATGTAGCTCCCTACGATTGCGTTTACTGTGGCCTACTTTAAAACATTCCTTCATTTTCTCCTGCAGAATAGAGTTTGGACAGCAATGAAAGCCGGAACTTGTGAGATAATTGGTTTCAGCCAGCCTGTTCCAGACATTGTGTCTCAGTATTATGTGGGAAGGCAGCAATAGGGGCAAAGGGCAGGTGGAGCTTAGGCTCCAAACTCTTTTCTCATCAGCAAAGCCTTGATTTGACCTCAAACAATTTTGAAAATGGAGTTCAGTCACAAGATGGAGTAAAGAGGTTTTATTTCCAAGACAGTTAAGAACTCACCACCTATTTTCAATTTCACAATAATAGATTGAAAATGATTGTCTTTACTCTTTCAACCTAGAGTGAAGACAAACAGAGTCAAGAGCTACATCTGCAAAAGCAGAGACATTTGTGAAACCTGAGATGCAATTTACAAAGGTTGGAAATACAGAATTATAAAATAGTTACCAAGGAAGCCAGAGCTGAGCCTGAGTACAGGTGAGTGATGTCACACTGGAATAGAAATGGAATGGACTTCGAGAGGAGAACTGAAACAGACTCAGGGAGACACAAGGGCTTTGGGCACACAATGTCACTGAAGTGAAGAGATGTTAGAAAAGGAAACAGAATGAGCTGATTTTGTCAAAGGAAAATTGACTTGGGTCTTTACCCTGAACTCTGGCATTTGGAGGAACTTACCAGGACTAAATCAATCCCGATACATAAATCCAAGATTCAAGACCCACACTCAGCTTCTTCTGATATTCCTTCTACTTGCAGGAAAGCTAAGGGAGGGACAGCGAGGGTGGTGGCAGTGCCAGCAGTCAGGTGATAGACTAGAAGACCTTCCTCAAGAAACCAGGAAGCCACAATAGAAGCTGTAAATACCATCACCACAGGACTGCAGCTCTAATCCCGAAAGACTACCACCTAGGGTGATTGCCATAAGCACACCTACCTCAGTCCTGTTCAGAGTCCAAGGAGCATACCAGTGACTTGCTTTAAGTTTGAATGATTGTAACACCATGTAGGTCTGGAAAGCGACATCACATTCCAAAAACAAAAACAAAAAAAAGATAGTACAAGAACATACAACAGAAAGACTCAACAAAAGTGAAAAGGTGTGCTTTTCAAAGGGAATGACTTGGAAGTTTTATGTACTATTTTATTTTATGTGTACTGGTATTTGTCCTGGATGTACCTGTATACAACAAATGGGTACCTGGTGCCCAGGAGACCAGAAGATGGTGTCAGGTCCCCTGGAACTGGAGGCACAGAGTATTGTATGTCACTTTGTGTGTGCGGGGGCTTGAGTGCAGGTCCTCAGTTAGATTGGGAGATATTTTAATTGGTTATTCATCTCTTGCCTCCCCCCGCCAAATACACATTTTTAAAACAAAAAGAAAATGTCCATGTGGCAGTAGTACACAACACTTTAATTCCATCACTCAGGAAGCAGGGACAAGAGGATTTTTGAATCCAAGGTCAACCTGGTTTACACATCAAGTTCCAAGATGCCCAGGGCTACAAAGAGAAACTCTGGCTCAAAAGGCAAACAAAAACAAAACCAAAAACAAAAAACTAAATAAAAAGCAAGGAAAGAATAAAGAAGGAAAGAAAGAAAGGAAGAGAGAAAAAAGAACATATAAAAACTAAAATGTATTAAAATAATAGCTAGTTAAGACTTCATATATGCAAATACTTACATTGGCCAGATCTCTTCCATCTTCAAATTCAAATCATTAGTGAATTTAATACACATAGACACACATACACACACTCACACACACTCACACACACACACATACTCACACTCACACACACACTCACACACACTCACACACACACATACAAACACACAAACACACACACACACACTCACATACACACTCACACACACTCACACACACACACAAACACACACACACTCACACACATACACTCACACACACACTCACACACTCACACACACACAAACGCACACACACACACTCACACTCACACACACACTCACACTCACACACTCACACTCACACACAGACACACTCACACACACACACACTCACACATACTCACACTCACACACAGACACACTCACACACACTCACACACACACACATACTCACACTCACACACACACTCACACACACTCACACACACACACATACAAACACACACAAACACACACACTCACACACACACTCACATACACACACACACTCACACACACACACAAACACACACACACTCACACACACACACACACACTCACACACTCACACACACACAAACGCACACACACACACTCACACTCACACACACACT
>NW_022196898.1:102893166-102903667 GCF_008632895.1 Mastomys coucha | reverse complement strand
TCACACACACACTCACACTCACACACTCACACTCACACACAGACACACTCACACACACACACACACACTCACACACCACAACAGAGCTACAGAACAAGTATATCTTCTCTTACCTGAGGTGTAGGCTTGTTAATAAGCAAGTGATTGCTCTTCATTTGATAATGATATACTTTTAAAAATTAAATGTGGCCAGGCAGTGGTGGCACACGCCTTTAATGCCAGCACTTGGGAGGCAGAGGCAGGAAGATTTCTGAGTTCAAGGACAGCCTGGTCTACAGAATGAGTTACAGAACAGCCAGGACAGAGAAACCCTGTCTCAAAAACAAAAAACAAAAAGCAAACAAACAAAATAACAACAAAAATTTTTTTAAAAAGATGGGTATTTAATGATGATTATGAAAACATAAATATTAAACAAAGAATTAAGGATTATTACTTTAGGTGCTTCTGAGTCATTTAGCATTCTTCAGTTGAGAATTCTTTGTTTAGCCCTGTACCCCATTTTTAATAGGGTTATTTGGTTCTCTAGAGTCTAACTTCTTGAGTTCTTTGTATATATTGAGTATTAGCTCTCAGTTGGATACATGCTTGGTAAAGATCTTTTCACAATCTGTTGGTTATCGTTTTGTCCTATTGACAGTGTCCTTTGCCTTACAGAAACTATGCAATTTTATGAGGACCCATTTGTCAATTCTTGATCTTAGAGCATAAGCTACTGGTTGTTCTATTCAGGAAATTTTCCCCTGTGCCCATGTGCTCGAGGCTCTTCCCCACTTTCTTTTCTATTAGTTTCAGTGTATCTGATTTTATGTGGAGGTCCTTGATCCACTTGGACTTGAGCTTTCTACAAGGAGATAGGAATGGATAATAGCCAGAAGCTGGAAACAACTCAGATGTCCTTCAATAGAGGCATGGATACAGAAAATATGGTACATTTACACAATGGAGTGCTACTCTGAGATTAAAAACAATGAACTTATGAAATTCCTAGGGAAATGGATGGATGTGGAAAATATCACCCTGAGTTAGGTAACCCAATCACAAAGGAACACACATGGTGTGCACTCACTGATAACTGGATATTAGCCCAGAAGCTCAGAATACCCAAGATACAATCCACAAACCACAAGAAACTCAAGAAGAAGGAAGACCAACATGTAGATACTTTGATCCTTTCTTAGAAAGGAAAACAAAATACCCATGGAAGAAGTTGCATAGACAAACTATGGAGCAGAGACTGAAAGAAGAACAATCCAGAGACTGCCCCACCTGAGAAGCTTTACCATATTTAATCACCAAACCCAGACACTATTGTGGGTACCATCAAGTGCTGGCTGACAGAAAGAAGCCTGATATAGCTGCCTCCTGAGAGGCTCTGACAGAACCCAACTAATACAGAAGTAGAGGCTCACAGCTATCCATGGTACTGAGCACAGGGTCCCTAATAAAGAAACTAGAGAAAGGACCCAAGGAGCTGAAGGATTTTCAACCCCTTAAGAAGAACAACAATATGAACTAACTAGTACCCTCAGAGCACGACCAACCAAAGAGTACACATGGTGGGACTCACGGGTCCAGCTGCATATATAGCAGAGGATGACCTAGTTGATTATCAATGGGAGGAGAGACCCTTGGTTCTGTGAGGGTTCTGTGCCCCAGTGTAAGGGAATGCCAGGGCCAGGAAGAGGGAAAGGGTGGGTTGGTGAGCAGGGGGACAGGGGATGGAACAGGGATTTTTATGGAGGGGAAACCGGGAAAGGGGATATCATTTGAAATGTAAATAATGAAAATATCTAATAAAAGAAAAAAAAACAGGAGACACCCAGATCACTGTGATATAGTTTGAGTACTATGAAGAGAGAACATGAAAGAGGAGAGAAATAGACTGATGTGAGTAGACTGCCCTGCCATCTGAGGCCATAGTGAAGTCCCAGCCCATACTACCACTGAGGATTGTATCTAGGTCTATGGCCTGCAGCAGCAGGAGTCTATGTTGATATCCATCAAAGATCATGGGGTGCTCCCTGGTATAGGCTGCTGCCTGAAACCTGGTTGATGTCCAAAGGCTGTACAGAGCTGGTCCCACCTGTCACTGGCTCAAACATTCCAGAGAGCTGTCTCTCTCTGCCCCTTGCTCAATGGCACTGATCTAGCTAACAGGGGTTAGAACATAGTCCTGGAGGGCTTACTCTCCTTCTATTGGTGCAAGACAGCTGGTAGGCTGGCAAACCCAGCTACCACCCAGGCCCCAAAACAAGGTTTTAAGCTGAGATCAACCCCAGCATCTACCTCATTTATGAAATGCTAGAGCAAGTGAAGGGACCAGTCTTGTAAAACCAAAGCTTCAAGATCTCCATGACACAGGACAACCACAAAATATCTGCAAGGAGTCCTGATGGGGATTCAGTATTGTTAGTGTAGTAGAAGCCAGAGGCCTCAAACCAGACCAATAACTCACTGCAATGAACATTTATAAACAAAGATGTATGGACAAAAACATACCCTGTGTGATAAACTGTGCCACACTACAGCTTCCATGACGAGATGTTATGTGTTTGTTTTTTGTGTTTGTTTTGTTTTGTTTTTTAATTTTTATTGTATTTTGTAGGGTGAGGTTAAAAGGATGGAGGACAAATTTGATGTATTGGGGAGATGAGTCAGATTGGGATGCATGATATGAAACTGATGAGGAATAAATAAATGATTAAAAAATATGAACAAAGTATGTTCCCTTTCATATGTGGATCCTAGCTTGCAGTACATACATGTATATGTAAACAGATGTAGGGGTGGTATAGTGAAACATTTTGAAAGAAGACCAGGAAATGAAATAGTTTCATTGGGTGATGAGGAAGGACAAAATGATCTCAAAGTTACATGAGGTATGAAAGAGAATATAAGGTTATTTTTTTCTGGCTTCAAGAATACTTTTTCATTTTTTTCTGTGATGGATTAATGCATAAAATGTAATTAATAGTCTTGGCATCAGAAGCAAATCTCAAAATCCAGTGATGACATCACCCGTAGGCAACAGGGACCTAGTCATCTGTTACCATGGCAATCATCATACATTCCCAGAGTCCACCTGCCCTTACCTATACTCAGCAACAGATAGTGAAAGTGTACAGGTTCAGTATGACCATTGTTACTATTTATACATTTATCAGGATGTATAGAGTTGGAGTAGTGCAAGGGTTTGAGAGGACACCTGGATCAGATCATAGGATGAGTATAGCTTTGTTAATAGAGTGTGTGCCATCTTCCTACTCATGTACACTCTGGAAACTTACAGAGTAGATATTCTGGAAAGTCTCTGAAAAGGGCCTTCCAGAACACCTTCTGCCCATGGCACTCCAGAACTAAGCTGACATGTTGAAATGTATATGATGGATATTAACAGGTAACTAAGATTGAGAGTTCTCAATTCTCCTCTTCCCTAGCGAACAGGTCTTATGCCACTCTTAAGAATCTTCTAAGGAAAGAGTCTCAGTGACTGCAAAGGAGACCCCTTTCCCCCTGAAAGTTTAATTTAAAAGCTAAAGCATTTTTGTGTTACTTTTACCTAAATGATAACCAAATGCTTAAGGGCTGGACCAGCAGAAAGCCAAGATTTATAAAGGTCATCAACTATGCAAGTACTGTAGGGACACTGAGAAGCACACAGTCTTCTAGAAGAGCCAGATGCTAACATAGTCATAAATTCTAATGTGTCACACACTGTGCCAGACACTACAAAGTGCTTCAAAGGAGAATTAAAGTCAGGTATATGTAGTTAAGAAATAAGGAAACTAAAGAAAGAGAAGCCAATCCATGCCTTTGTAGACAAAAAGCCAATAAATTGCAATGCCTGACAATAATGTGGTCCATGTCAAGATTGAAGCCTTTCGACCTGATCTGTGTATCTCTTATGTGGAGTAAAGGGATGTAAAAGGGTCAAAAAAGGTTCACACCTGAGTAGGTGCTATTTGATGCTCACATGAGAATCTGACAGACCAACTAAGGAGCACAAATTCTGGCATGATGCATCGTGTGTCTGCTTGATCAGGCAGCACATCAGACTTCATTTTCTGTGCCTTACTTGGTGAGACTCACTCTCAACATCAGCTCCTTAAATATGTATTTGTGGAGGCATAATTATCATTTTCACATATGTTTTGATTTGTAGAGAAAAGGTTTCATGCTATATTGTAGGCTAGCCTGGAACTCACTATATAGACTAGGCTGATCCCAGCCAGTAATATTCCCTTGCTGTTCATAATATGTAAGAATTGTCAATAACCCTTTACCTCAGTGTCTGAAGGTCTGACACAAGGTTTGACTTTCAAAAAGATACATTTTTGTTTGGCATAAGTAGAAAAAATGCTAGGGAAAGCTCCAGAGTAGACACAACCACACATTTTAACAAATATAGCGTAGTGAGACATGCCAGGTACCTGAATGAGTGAGGTACTGTCAGCCCATAGACCTGCCAGGCTTTGATTGACAGTGAAGAGCCTGTTCTATATACTGGGAGATAAACAAGAGTCTGAGTCCAACCTATAGGATGCACTGGTTTTCATCTGCACATTCTCTCTACCGTATGGTGCTGTCTGTCTGAGGAGGCTTTTCACACATGGTATCACACTTATCTATTTGTGTAACTGTTTTGTTCAATGTATGGAAAATGTCTCCCAAGCCAGGAATCACCTTCCATGGCACCTAAATGGTGTTCTATACAAAGTAGTCACTCACTAGGTGGCAGTTGAGTTAAAATGAAACATCTCACTTGCAAACAGCATTCCAGAATAAATGACAGCCTATTAACCTAGCTCAGAACTCCAAAATCACTTCCATTCCAGAGGATTTTATCTCATTTCCAAAACAACTCAAACTAGAGTCAGGCCACAGATGCAAAATGAGCCAGACACAACTCTGTCCATTTTCCTGAGGCTCTTGGGCCATATGGCTCTCACCAGTCCTATAATGAGACTGGAGTTTTAAGATTCCTATGTCCATCATTTCCAGAATACTTTGCCTAGACACGGAGCCTTGGCTATTTTTTCTCAATCTATTTGGCTCTAGATGATGGTGTGATGAATTCATTATCTACAGCAGCAGGCATAGTGCATTTAAATGCACAATGCCAGAAACAGATGCCCATCGGTTAAAAAAAAAAGTCACACATTGCCAGGTTTTTCTAAATATCATCAGAATAGATTATAATTAAAAGTAATTAATTTATTTATCCATAGCAGCATGGAACATGTATATTACATGTTCTAAAGTATAAAAAATATTAAAAAATAGCCTGAGTAAATTGATCTAATTTTCCTGTATAACATAACAATTGCTGAACATCAAGAGTAAGGTAGTAACTTACCATGCAGTTAATGCAACTAAAGCCCTACAACACAATTTTCTATGAGCATACTTACTAAAACCTACAGTATTTAGGATCCCATGATTGGACTGGAGACATAGATTAATCAGTAAGGTGCTTGATTTGCAAGCATAAGAATCTGAGTTCAGATACCTGAAAGCACATTTTAAAAATGGGTTTATGGTAGTGCACAATATCCTAGCACTGGGGAGGTACAGACAGAAGGATCTCTGGGACTTGCTAAGTCACAAGCCTAGAGTAATTGGTGAGATAGAGACCAATGGCAGAACTTGACTCAGAGGAGGTAAATATATTTCTGAGGATGGCACTGTAGAATGTCATCTGGCCTCTGCATACATGAGCAGCCTCATATATGTATGTCCTGTAAACACATGCACATTCATGTACATGTACACAGACTTTGCAAGAAAATATTCTTGCCTTAACAGTAAGGATTGAAAGTTATAAAGTACTGTAAGAAACAGATGTATACTCATGCTTGTGTCCAAGATCAGACATTTGCTGTCAAGCTTTCTGTGTAATACACCCTGAGCTCAAGTATCCTCTTCCATTTCTGTGAGAAATGAGCTGTTACCTAACATCATACCCTACTTTTGCAGAGAATGTCCTTCTCTCGTTCCAAAACCAACAAGCATAACTGTGGCTCATTTCTAGCACTAGTAACTAGTGAGTAGTAACTGTGACGATCTTAAGCTAGTTTGAGTCATGAATGAAGAGTATAGGGATATAAGCAAGATAGGTGCAACACCATCAAGGCCAAGTATCTACATATGCTAAAATCATTGAAACCAGTCACCCATTGTGACCAATCACCCATTTCCTATGCTATTCAGCTCACTTTACTGATAGAATGCATGTCCACGCTGATGCCAAGGCACTGGCTACTATGGGCTGGAGAAGTAACATGGAAACCATTGCTCAAAACTGATGCAAATATTGAGTAAGAATGCATCATCTCATCCGAGTGTTAAATCTGAATCTCTGACCTATTGTGGGGTTTCTTCCTGGCTACCTCTCCTTTCCTCCAGTGATTGGTAGAGAGATAGGCATAACCAAACAACATTGGGTTTCCTGAAATGTTCCGGTCACACAAAGAGAAGTGAGTATCCCATGCTTCTCTTGTATGAGTTTTATAGAGAAAGGACATGGAAACAAAAGGAGAGCCAAGAGGAATGTACAGGAAGGAGGGGATGATGGGTAATGGATGGGATGAAGAAGACCAGAAGGAGGGGATGATGGGTAATGGGTGGGATAGAGAAAGGACATGGAAACAAATGGAGAGCCGAGAGGAATGTACAGGAAGGAGGGGATGATGGGTAATGGGTGGGATGAAGAAGACCAGAGTATGTTTCATGCTTATATGTATGGAAATATCAAAATCAAACCCATTACTTTGGAGAATTAATGCATGCTGGTTTTGAAAGCCACCTGGGTGTTTCTTCCAATGGAAAATGCTCTTTCAATGTCATAGAAAAGAAGTTAAACCTTCAATCTCCAAACACTCCCTGAACTATACATACATATATATATCTTTTTGTTGAATTATTCTAGACAATTGTAATCTAGAAACTGTTTTATTTTCCACTGAAAACACACAACTTCTTAATCACCAAATTCAAAGGTCTAAACTAATTAATTGGCTTTAAAGACTGTCAGTGAGCAAGGCTTTTATTAATGCCATTGTATATTTTGAAAACCTTTTCTAAGTATATTGAGTGAATCTTCACTGATTCCCTGTGAGTCACTGAATGAGAGAAAAAACATTTCTAAAGACTTAAAGAAATCTTTGCTTTAAGGTACCTTATCTGCAGAAGGGTGAGGGGAACATGAAATCATCTGATGTAATTCAAAATAAAAAATATATGATAAATGTCACTGTAAAAGTAGAAAGTGTTCTGGGGTTTAAATGTAAAATATAATACATGAGTAAGCAAATCTGAAGTGTCATTAGAGGAGAGATTGGAACTCTGATGTGAAAGATTTTCAGACCATCTCAGAAGTAAAAGATTTTCTTGTCAAGAAAGGGTAAGCAACCAGCCTGGATTTTATTGTGTTAAGTGTGACAGACATAATCTGAGGATAAAAGGTAGGTAGAAGGGACAATGGAGGGAAGCTCTACATAGTAGGACTAAGGACTGGCTTTGCTCCTGGTTATGTGAGAGTGAATCAGAAACCAACAGGATTTAAAGTTTGCTACCCAACATAACAGTGCTATATATTGAACATATTAAGATGCTGACATTGAAGAGACAGCACATGTAGACAGGATTCTCTGACCTTCCCCCTAATTTGAGTTCTGAGCTCTGAAGATGAAGGATGCTAAATCTGTACATTTGAGGAAGGCTTGAGGAAAGGATGTGACAACTTCCAACAACATGAAAAAAAGACATCAGAAAAAAACATTCAAGTAAATTAAAATGTCTTACTCTAAATAATAAATAGTGAAGCTAACAAGGAAAAGCCAAAAAATAACATGTCATGAAATATATTGAAAGTAAACACTAAAGTGTGCATGTACATTCAGTGCTACTAATAAAAACATTGAATAAAATGTCTTCTCCAAATCCATCTATTAAACACAATATTAAATGTTTATTAAACAGATAAATGATCATCTTCTATATGATCCACATTTTAGATTCACAGTCATAAATAGAAAGAAGGTGAGGAATATGGAAGATACATCATTCAAATTGTAACAAGAAGAAACCTGACAGTTTGCACTGGAGAAAAGATCAGTTAATGTTAATAATCGAGAAACATGCAAAATGATAAATGCCAAAATCAAGTAGAAATTTATAATTCTAAAAAACATGTCTCTTACAACAAAACCATGAACTGGAAAGAGAAAATTTTGACAGGACTAGAGTGAAATGTTTGCAGTCTGATGTGAGAATGTCACGTTCACATTCTAAACAAGTGGGGCAAGAAGGTAAACACTGAGTGGAAATAAGAGACATAAACATCATTTAAATTGAATTAGCAAAATCCATGGATGCTACATTTAAAGTGTTTTTTCTTTACCCTCCGTGTAAGTTACATACTGCTCATAAAGCACTGTCAATACTTATAAAGTATTGATAGCACACATATATGATTTCTGACTAAAATGGAATGAAATACAGACACTGTGATGGAATGACAGAAGGCAATATAACATACAGACATGTAGAAATCAAATGTTGCCATCACAGGTATGTATCTGAGGAACAAGATAATCAATGCCCAGATACTGTAACGTACAAATGAAAATCAGAACACAAAGTTCAACCAGGGTGAGATACAGGTAAAGCAGTGCATGTGAGGGAGTTCATATTTCTAGTATTAGAGAAGATTCACCCAACACCTTAAGACACTTTGGGAAATGGTAAGTTGCATTTAAATGAATTCATAGTAGAAGGGAATAACATGGAGAATATTAAAGAAAAAAATCAGTAAACCTAAGAATGCAATCAATTTTTTTAAAAATCAGCAAAATTGAAAATGTAACATCCTGAAATAAAAATAAAAACAATTCAAGTTATGAAATGTCAGTAAATTTTATTGAATTCAGAATTGAAAGTGAATTCATTATGAAATGCTTTTTATAAGTAAAATTGATAATAATGTAAACAGTCATGAGAATTAAAATCAAATGAGTAAATTTCTAGAATGATAATGTTCTGGCTGGTTTTCTGTGTCAACTTGACAGAAGCTGGAGTTATCATGAAAAAAGGAGCCTCCCTTGAGGAAATGCCTCCAGGAGATGAAAGCTGTAAGGCATATTCTCAATTAGTGATCAAGGGTGGGAGAGCCCATTGTGGGTGGTGCCATCCCTGGACTGGTACTCCTGAGTTCTATAAGAAACAAGATGGGGTGAGGTGGTGAACAGTGGAAGGGGGGAGGGAACAGTGGTTTGTTTTAGTTTTTCTTTTTTAATTTAATTTAATTTTATTTTATTTTTGAAGGGGAACCTGGGAAAGGAGATATTGTAAATAAAGAAAACATCTAATAAAAACAAAAAAAGAAAAAGAAAAAGAAAAAGAAAAAGAAAAAGAAAGAAAGCTGAGCAAGCCAGGGAAAGCAAGCCAGTAAGTAACACCCTTCCCTGGGGCTGCACCAGCTCCTGCTTCCTGACCTGCTTGAGTTCCAGTCCTGACTTCCTTTGGTGATGAACTGCAATGTGGAAGTATAAGCTGAATAAACCCTTTTCTCTCCAGCTTGGTTCTTGGTTATGATGTTTCTGTAGGAATAGAAACTCAGACTAAGACAGATACAAAATGTAAAGACAAAAAAAAAAAACCCTGAAAATCTGCTTAGATTTATAAAAACAACAACAAAAAAAGGATTAATTTTAAAATGCTAGTTTGAGGTAGGGTGATAGAGAATCCTGGAAAACACTCAGGGAGGAATTAAAAATATTTTTTCTGCCTTTGTGCGGGTGTTAGAGTCATCACGCGGGATTCAGGCAGGCAAGTCGAGGCTCCACGGGTGACATGCCCTTGGAATTCCGAGCATGCGTGCAACGGTGTGGACAGAGGGAAAGGGACCAAGCAGCCTGCTCAGAAGGAGGAACCAGGTCTGCCAAACGATGGACAATTTTGGGTGGCCAGTGTGCCCGAGAAGCCTAAATCTAAAGGCTGCATTCTTTATTCTTAGTTCAGTAAGGGCCAAGCTAAGAGTTCTTCCCCCATACGACTTTCCTAGTGATTTTAAGACAGACTGGATTAGGCTTTTATTGTGTTGTTTTGTTAGGTCATTTACAATGAGACTATCCAAACCACCCTTTTCTTCTGTGCGATTTGAAATGTATTTGTTCGCTTTTGCTCCTCACTCTCTAGTGCTATAAACTATTTTTTTTTATTTTAGATATTTTCTTTATTTACATGCGAATTTCTCCATTCCCAGTTTCCCCTCCAAAAAACAAAAAAACAAACAAAAACAAACCCCTGTTGCCTCCCCCCTCCCCATGCCTGCCACCCCGCCCTCTCCCACTTTCTGGCCCCGGCATTCCCCTGCACTGGGGCACAGAACCTTCACAGGGCCAAGGTCCTCTCCTCCTATTGATGATCTTTTTTGCAATCCTCTACCATACACATGCTGCTTGAACAATCAGACCCCTCCATGTGCAGTCCTTGGTTG
>NW_022196898.1:102877987-102892272 GCF_008632895.1 Mastomys coucha | reverse complement strand
TTGACAGTGTCTTTTGCCTTACAGAAGCTTTGCAACTTTATGAGGTCCCATTTGTCAATTCTTGAGCTATAAACTATTTATGTGCATCTTATCTTCACTCCCCACTAAGCCTCTTGAAGTTTACTTGGATCATCGGGCTGCTAGTCTGACTGTCTTCAAGGCCAGTATTCCATTTACATGAATATTTGTACCAAATAAAATATCTGGAACTTAGGTGCTCCGTAAATACTTGACACATAAAATGAGGTATTATTGTGGAAAAGTTGGAAACTACTGAGCTAACCTGGAGTTCTTACCAGTATAAATACAATAAACTGGAGCTAGGAATTAGAAAGGGCAAATATTGTATATAAGCTTGTATATGAAGGAAGGACACTGTGTAGTTGGTTGTGCATGTGTTAAGCTTGGAGTGTAGATAGGAATTTGGAAAAGTAAAGAGTTAGGATAAAGCTAAAAAGTAATAGCTAAATGATAGTATTCCCAAAACCAAAGTAGAAAAATGTTGAAGAACTCACTGGGCATGGTGCTATACACTTTTAATCCCAGCCCCCAAGAGACATGTCAGCAGATCTCTGAGTTCTTTTCATTGTGAATTGCAGGCCAGCCAGGACAAGTAGTGAGACCCTGTCTAAAATATACAAATTAAGTACTTTTATTATCAAGTTTAAAAGGAAAAAGGAAATTAGATTAAATTATATACTAAAGAATACTACTGGAAAAAAAAACCTGAATTTTTAAGATTGTAAAACCAAGCTTAAGAAGAAAATTATTAAATAAAGGTGAAAATAAACCATTTATGTAGAGATGTTTGAAACAGAGGACAAAATAAACTAAACTAGAAGGAATAAATTGCTGAAAAATCATTAATAATGAGAATTTTTAAAGGAACTTGATAGAATTAAAAAGATGATAAAATATTCTCATCATTTAATATGAAGAATTTCCTTGCAACACATAAATTTCACAGACTTCTAGGAAGTAAAATCAGAAAGGAATTGTTACTTAAAGTTAGTACTTTAAAGAAAGGTTTAAATAGGCCAGCAAGCTATTGCATTGCTTAAAAGTGCTTCTCACACAAGCCTGATGACAGTGCTTCTCACACAAGCCTGATGACTGAAGCTGGATTCCCACCCCCTGACACCCCAGTGGAAACCTATTGTGAAGGGGAGAACCAACCCCAAAGAGTTGTCTTCTGATCATCACACATGTGTCATGGCTGTGGCCCACATGCACACAAGTGTGCACATACACACATGCAATAAAAATTATTATGAATTTGATGCTTCTAATACAAACAGTTTAAAATATTTCAAAGAAAATAAAAGTAACCAAAAGTTGGAAAACTGAATTTGGTCAAGATAGACAAAAGTAATCAAATAAAATTCTGTTTCTACAACTAAATAAATAAATAAATAAATAAATAAATAAAAATATTTTCCTCATACTCTTACAGACATCAAAATAACACATTCATAAACTCATTTGACAAGAGTAATACCCACATACTCAAATGAGACACATATACCAAAAGAAAACTAAAGAATTATATCTCTCATGAATAAAGTCACAAGTGATAGCAAACAGAAGTCAGAAACCTACATAAGGTGGTGTGGTGCCACACCCTTAACCCAGCTAAGTCGTGGAGACGTAGTAAAAGTAATACAAACCATGCCTGCTGTCACAAAATGTTGACATGATGGATAAAAAATAGCTGAGTAGTTCATTTCACGAGAAAATGAAATAAATTGTACAAAAGCTTGAAAAAGTAGGAAAATCTGTCTCGCCTTGCATATGCATCTTTCATATGAATGTGCCCAAAACAGCACATAAGAAATAATAGTGATGGTGCTGGTTCAACTGGACGTCAACATGTAAGAAGAATACAATTTGATCCATTCCTTTCTCTCTATACAAAGCTCAAATCCAAGTGGATCAAGGACCTCCACATAAAACCAGATATACTGAAGCTAATAGAAGAGAAACTGGGGAAAAGTCTCAAATAAATAGGCACAGGGGAAAACTTCCTGAACAGAGCACCAATAGCTTATGCTCTAAGATCAATAACTGACAAATGGGACCTCATAAAGTTGCAAAGTTTCTGTAAGGCAAAGGACACTCTCAACAGATTGGGAAAAGATCTTTACCAAGTCTACATCCCATAGAGGGCTAATATCCAATATATACAAAGAACTCAAGAAGTTAGGTTCCAGAGAACCAAATAACCCTATTTAAAAATGGGGTACAGAGCTAAACAGAAAATTCTCAACTGAAGAAAAACTAAAGGCTGAGAAACACATAAATGTTCAACATCCTTAGTCATCAGGGAAATGCAAATCAAAACGACCCTGAGATTCTACTTCACACCAGCAAGAATGGCTAAGATGAAAAAATTAGGTGACAGCAGATGCTGGCAAGGATGTGAGAAAGAGGAACACTCCTCCATTGCTGGAGGGATTGCAAGCTGGTAAAACCACTTTGGAAATCATTCTGGTGGTTCCTCAGAAAATTGGACATAGTACTACTGGAGGACCCAGCTATACCACTCCTGGGCATATACCCAGAAGATGTTTCAACATGTAATAAGGACACATGCTCCACTATATTCATAACAGCCATATTTATAATAGCCTGAAGCTGGAAACAACCCTGATCTCCCTCAACAGAGGAATGGATACAGAAAATGTGGTACATTTACACAATGGAATACTACTCAGCTATTAAAAACAATGACTTCATGAAATTCGCAGGTAAATGGTTGGAAACTGAGAATCTCCTGAGTAAGGTGATTCAGTCAGAAAGGAACAAGCATGGTATGTACTCACTGATAAGTGGATATTAGACCAAAAGTTCAGAATACCCAAGATTCAATTCACAGACCATATGAAGACTAAGAAGAAGGAAGACCAAAATGTGGATTCTTCAGTGCTTCTTAGAAGGGTGAACAAAATACTCACAGGAGGAAATATGGGAACAGTGTGGAGGAGAGAATGAAGAAAAGGCCATCCAGAGACTGTTCCACCTGGGGATCTAATTCCATATACAGCCACCAAACCTGGACATTATTGTGGATGCCAGGAAGTACTTGCTGACAGGATCCTGATAAAGAATATGGCTGTCTCCTGAGATGCTCTGCCAGAACCTGACAAATATAGAGGCAGAATCTTGAAGCCAACCTTTGGACTGAGCTTGGGGTCCCCAATGGAGGAATTGCAGAAGGGTCTGAAGGAGCTGAGGAATTTTACAGCCTCTTGGAGGGAGCAACAGTGTCAATAGGCCAGACCCCCTAGGGTTCCTGGAGACTGGACTACCAACCAAAGAATACACATGGAACAACCCATGGCGCTGGCCACATATGTGGCAGAGGATGGCCTTGTTAGAGATCAGTGGGAGGAAAGACCTTTTGGGCGCTGGCCACATATGTGGCAGAGGATGGCCTTGTTAGAGATCAGTGGGAGGAAAGACCTTTTGGCGTAGGAAAATACCAGAGTCGGAGGACAGGAGTCAGTGGTTGAGGGAGCACCCTCATAGAAGTGGGGTAAGGGAGATGAGATAGGGGGCTTCTGAAGGGGAGACCTGGAAAGGGGAAAACATTTGAAATGTAAATATAGAAAATATCCAATAAAAAAAAGTGATACAAATGATAAGCTCAGAGACCATGGGTATACTGGTAGTTTCTGGATATTACATGTGATGCAGACTTGTGTGGGGTTTTACTAAGAAAAACTCAGATAGTGTTTGCTGAGGCAAGACCCGTGGGAGAACATGTGATTCTTGGAGAGAGTATAAACAGGACTCAACGGACAGTTAAAGTTCACTTGCATAGCTAGGTTTGCAATGCTTTGTTGGTCTTGCATCTTCATCTTTGCTGATCTTCACTTCTTTGAAAGAGGCAAAGCAGAGAACTCCTGCCATCCCTACTGGTCTTGGTCACTCTTGATGACTCATGCTGATTCAGAAGAGGCCTGGTGGTTTCTGCTAGTTCATGCAATTGTTCCTGATTCATGTTTGGTATCCTGACAAGACTGAACTGGATTGCTGGTATCCTGACAAACAACTACTTCTAAACAGCTCTACATCCCCTTGTCCTATTTACCATCTTTTCTCCCCTAACTGTTGTTGATGAGCTAGAAGGGGGTTCAAAGCACTTGAAAACCCTTATTAAAAGTAGGTTTTTAAAAAATCTAAGCCTACAATAGGCCTCAGATAATAATAGATTTTATAAATACTATCTTGACACTAAGTTAGAAGACTAATTCCATTTGTAATAGTATCAAAGTGAATGAACTGCTTGAGAGTAAATTTAACAACTTAAAAAACATTCTATGTATGTTTTCAATAAATTTAATACTGAGAGAATAGCTTAGTGTTCAGAAATAATCAGAAAACACAAATCTATTTAACCAGAGAGTGAGTTCATGGTTATGTGTGCATCTATGTACAAAATTGGGAAAAATAGAAACCCGTGCCCAATGGACTTGTGTTTCTTGAGAAGTACTTTAAAGGATCCCAGATCTTATTGTGGTTGGAGTTAGAAAATGTGAGAGTATCCTGGAAAACATTCAGTTGCAGTATTACCTTTGTTTGTGATGTGTGAATAATGACTCCAAATGATTATGTTTTCTTAAGCAATTTTTGTTTTTGTTTGTTTTATTTTGTTTTGTTTTGTTTTCCCTATGGATACTTATTAAATGACAGCATTGTCATTTCTCTTTGTTTAACAATCACAACTATGAAGATAACTGAAGTATTGATACAGCATTGATTTAGTATAACCAGAGCAGTGTCTGATCACTCAGCTTTACCAGAAAGAAATTTTGTCTCTTAAAAATTTGCTCCAAGGACCTGGAAACATGGCTAAGCACATTCTGCTTTTCCAGAGGACCCAGGTCCAGTTCCTAGCACCCACACGGCAGTGCATAACTGCCAATTCCAAGGAATCCCATATGCTTTGGCCTCCAGGGCAGCAGGCAAACACATGGTACATATACCACATGTAGGCAAAATACTCAAGTAAAATAAAGGTAAGTAAATGTCTTCTTTAAAAAGAAAGTGAGTGTTTGACTTACAATCATCCTTAAACAAGGACAATCTGCGGGATGAGCTTTTGCCTTACGAGACTCCTTCTGTAGTAATTAGCTAGACATCTGGGGATCACATCAAAGGCCTCTACAGACATTCATTCAGGACCAATGTCCTGTGTTCATTGAATTATCTTCTCTCCACATACTTATTCCTCAAAAACTTGCATACTTATACATTAATTGAAGAGCATTTGGAAAGAATACAGAGAGGTAAAGCTCACAGGAAAACCAGAACTACCACCACTGTAGAATCCACAAATGACTAAGAAGGTTTTTATACAGAAGTGCATTCCAAATATAAAATTGATTAATTTAAGTACTGCAAAGGGTTAGGGTTAGGGTTATAATTTTATGGAACAGAAGACATAATGAAAAACATAAACTAAGACAATAATCCATATGAAAACAAGGTTATTGCTTTTTAAAAAATATTTATTATTCATTATTATTATTAATTAAATGTAGGAGCACTCTGTCTGGACATGTACCTCCTACCAGAAGAGGGCATCAGATCCCTTTGTAGATGGTCATGAGCCACCATGTGGTTGCAAGGAATTGAACTTAGAACCACTAGAAGAATAGCCAGTGTTCTTAATTGCTGAGCCACCTTACCAGCTCCAAAGTTATTGATTTTTAATAAATTAGAAAAAGAAAAAATATACATTGATTTTAGTTGCATAAATAAAATATTGAAATTTCAATAGTATTGCTTTACTTTGCTTCCTGTTGCAGAGATTAAACACTGGCCAAGAGCATCTTGGAAAGAAGTGTGTGTTTCAGCATCCGGTCATTCTCCATCATTAAAGGAAGTTAAGGCAGGAACTGTACTCAGGATCCTGGAGGCAGGAGCCTAAGCAGAGGCCGTGGGGAAATGCTGCTATCTCAGTGCACTTACAGGAGGCAGGAGCCTAAGCAGAGGCCATGGGGAAATGCTGCTGCCTGGGTTGCTGCTCAGTGCACTTACAGGAGGCAGTAGCTTAAGCAGAGGCCGTGGGAAAATGCTGCTCAGTGCACTTACAGGAGGCAGGAGCCTAAGCAGAGGCCATGGGGAAATGCTGCTACCTGGGTTGCTGCTCAGTGCACTTGCTTACAGTCTGCTTTCCTATAGGACCCAGGATAGGTGTCTAGGAATGCTGCCCGCTAACGGTGGTGCCTTCCTACCCAACAGTTACGCCCCATCCAACAGCATCAGGCACTATCCCAGTAGTCTCTTCTACCTATGTACCTCAATGTGTCACCTGAAGCACACCAAAATATCATTGAAAGCAACTCCCAAGACATGGAAAAGTACTACTTTTCTTCCATACCTCCTGGTGTGATTTAATTGACTCCTAAACTACCATTGTGCATATGTTGTTGTCTGTGAAAGTAACATTCACAGAAAATACAGTATTTAAAATTTATATTACAGATAAATAATGTTTACAGATGTAAAAATATTTTCTACATAATTTGAATTTAAATTATTGTATGTATGTGTGTGTGTGTGTGTGTGTGTGTGTGTGTGAGAGAGAGAGAGAGAGAGAGAGAGAGAGAGAGAGAGGATGTGTGGGTGCATGTGTGTATGCATGAGTACACACACAGGCATGAGTGCATGCAAAATGTATACACAGACATAAATATAGATTTACTCACAAGTTAATAAATGTAAACCATGGCTGTATTTTTTTAGAGTTTGCATGTTTTAGAGATCACGCCTCATTGGGTTATTTGGGCAACAAGCATTTTCTCTTTTTAGCTGCCTTTTGCCTCTTCCATATTTACCTTGGCTACACAAAAAGTCCTCAGTGTGATGACCTCTGTCAATTTTTACTTCAGTTCCTTTGCCTACAGAGGTCCTTGTCAGGGGATATCATGTGTGTCAACAGCTCAAAACACTTCTTGCTTCCCTCGAGTAACTCTAGAGCTCCAGAGCTTGAACTTTTTGAAAGTTGTAGTATCTTTCAGTTTACGTTTGATATTTCTTTATATTTCTTTTACGCCTCTTATTGTTTTTCCTGCATGCATGCATGTATTCCACATGGGTACTTAGTACCCAGGAAACGAGGAAAGAATATCAGATTCCAAGGAACTGTAGCTATGGGAAGTTGTGAACTACCATATAGATGCTGGAAATCAAGTTCTGGTCCTCTGCAAGAATAGAAAGTATTGTGTCGTGCTGAGGCGTGTCTCCAACCCCTCTAGCTGGTTTTAATACAGGAGGAGAGCTAAAGGACAAATTTGTATTGCTTTTCTTTTTTCTCTTATCTAATTGCTCTCACCAAAACCTCACATAATACTGAATAATAGCCATATGAACACACACCCTTTTCTCCTTCCATACATAGAAATGTTGTCTGTTTCTCTATTCCAACATGGAGTTGGCTATGATGGGTCTATGTCGGTGTATTTAGAATATTTATTAGTTATAACGTGCACACAAATTTGGTATTTTTAAAACCATAATTTGCAATTTCAATTCCTTCCGAAGGATTTCCATGGCTGGAGAGAAGCTTCCGCACCTGTTAGCCTGCATCTGACACCAGCATTTTATCACTGGAGTTATACTTAGGTATGATCCTTATATAGATCTGAATCCAGACACTTCTGAAAAGCTAGGGACAGGAGTCACCAAACTCTCTCCATGGTACTCACAGTCTTTGCAGCAGTATTGGATCAGGTAGAGAGTGAAGATGGCTTCCACAATGTGTGCACACAGATGCTGCAACAGCAGAGGCTGAGAGGTTAATCCACCAAGCTTTTCCCAGAGAGCCTATTGAGAAGGAGAGTAAGAAACAAACCCAGACTCCAAATGCACCCATCCAGCAATAGAGTAACTGCAGAGGTTTAGTTCCCTCCCTTTCTTTGTGTAAAGTGCATGCAGGTTTTGATTGGAATGGGTCACTGAGCATAGAGTGGAAAGTGGTTGATAGAGCTCATCTCTAAGTATTCTCAGCCTGTGTGCCACAGGCAGGTTAATGGCTGTGGAGTCTCGTCTCTCCCAGCTGACTCAGGGGTCTTACCTCACAGTAATGGGGGCAAGACTGGGTAGGGGAGGAAACTTCTCAGCAGTTATGCCCTCAGAGAAAATAGAGTGGACTCTGGCCAGCATCAATTTCTCTGAAGACAACTTTAGATTGAACACTCTAAGGTTTGTGAACAGCTACAGCTGTGGCTGTGTTGGGAGAGATGCTCTAGAAAAGCTCTCTGAGCCACAGTAAAACTGTTGTGATAAAGGGGTAAAAAAAATTACACGTAACAATTGTAGTGTAACAATTGTGCAAACCTAGGATCTTCACAAAACCATAACTGATCATGCTCATTCTCAGCAGGTAGAGTCCTCAACCTTTGCTTGCTGAAGATTCGACCTTCAGCTGTCCTCCATATGGTACTATCTTCTCCCAACTGTGTTCTGCCCTCTGGTTTTGTGTTAGTCCTTCACTGAGCCAACTTCAGCTTGCAAATAAGCACCTAGCTGATTCTCTCTAGCTATGCAATGGCAGTGATGTCCAAAAGATGGTCCTTGTAATAACCCTAATTCAAATTGGAGGTCACTTTATAAGTTAGTTGCTAGCTCTAATGCTGTATATGTCAGATGACATATAACATTTTTTCCCAAAACAAATAACATGAAAATTCCAAGCAACTATCTGTGTGCTCCATAAGCCTCTGAGCATCTCCAGTCATCAGAACTGTTCCTCTTTGTGATGTCTCTGGGTGCTGTGATGGCAGAGTGCTGAGACTCATGGTAAACATCATGGTTTGTCTCTCACACTTTGTTCCTCTCCCTGTGAAGAAGTCCTCTGCCACTGGATTTTACAAGATTTTACTGTCTTTTTTTTTTTTTTTTTTTTTTTTTTTTTTTAATGTTGAATCTCAGATTGATGTGGTCATTTGCCTCAAAGACATGTTTGTTTCTTCTCTATTGTTCCTCTAACCAGAGGAACTGGTTCTCAAAGACTGGTTCAGTCATTTTTGGCAATCCTTTTCTTTGCAAATTTAAATAGCAAATTATAGACTCAAAATGCTAAATTTACAAGGCTATACACCAAATACCCAAATTATGTCTACATGGAGAACAAAAGTTTAACTATGTGGATTGGATTTATTTCATCATTTAAAATATAAGATTATTCTAAGATCATGCAATGTAATTATGTATTTTTTTAAATCAATGTTGTCTTATTATCCAGTATAATTTGGAATTTATATGTCAATATTCTTGAAGGTTTCTTTTCAGGCAGCTATCATATTCTGCAAATCAGATTGGATGGGTAGTATTGGTTACTACAAAGAGCCAACAGTTATTGTTCAGCAGCCCCTTGCTTTGGTTCGCTTTATTACCATGCTCTTTGCAATCAACAATACCCAAGACCCTACCATTCAGCTCAAACACACACAACCTCTAATGCTCAATGGTCGTTTCATCTCTAGCACAGTGTACAGCTTTCTTCCCACACTGGATCTAGTCAACCTGCTTGCTGTTTGATCTCTGTATTAATTTATGTATGTTGATAAGCTTTTACTCTGGAGAAATCAGAACTCTGTTTGGATCTTTCAGTAATATGCAATATAATTGTGAATGTCTCTCAGACTATGCCTGCATTCACAAGCATTTAAATAACAATGGCATTGTGTTACATTTTGATCATATCACACTGCATTATTCACACATGTGAGGAGTCTGAAGGAAGTTTCTGCTGACCCCTCAGTCAGTATTACATTTTTTCATAGTTACATATTCACACATAGTGTTCTACAAGCATCACTATGGTTTTCTCACTTGGGGACAGCACAATAGTGGACACTGGAGGATTTGATAATCAAGTGTTGTATGCTGTTAAGACTACTCCCGCCGGGCGGTGGTGGCGCATGCCTTTGATCCCAGCACTTGGGAGGCAGAGGCAGGTGGATTTCTGAGTTCGAGGGTAGCCTGGTCTACAGAGTGAGTTCCAGGACAGCCCGGGCTACACAGAGAAACCCTGCCTCGAAAAACCAAAAAAAAAAAAAAAAAAAAAAAAAAAAAAAAAAAAAAAAAAGGACTACTCCCTTCCCTCCATTTCAAAAACTTACTTTTAAATTGTAGTAATAACACGAATTTTCACCATTTTAAGTGTACTATATGGTGGTATTTAATAAAATTATAACATGCAACCATTAGTGTTGACAATCTATCTCCAAGTAAATTGTGTGTGCATCTGTGTTGTCTATGTGTTGTCCCTGTGTGTATGTGTGTGTGCATGTGTGTGCATGAGCACATGTACACTAACATGTGGGTATATGTGGGAACTTTTCTCTGGAGGCCAGAGATTGGCACCCAGTGTCTTTCTCTATCACCTTCCATGTTATTTATTGAGGCAGGTGTCTCTCAGTAAACCTGAAGCTCTCCAGTCCTGACAGGCTAGCCAACCACTGGCCATGGAAAACATGGTCTCTGTTCCATGAGTGCTAGAATCACAGGTCATCTACAGAACCTTTCAGATTCTACATAGTTCTGAAAATCCAAACTCTAGTCCTCATGTTTGCGTGGCAACTGTTTATCTGGTGAGTCATCTTCCAGTATCTAAATATTTTATTTCCTAGAGCCAAAAAGTAAATTTATGCTCATGGAAATATTGAATTCCCATACCACCACCCCTAATCCCAGCACCTGGGGAGCAGTCTTTAGCATGCTGTTTTATGGTGTGACTATGTCTTCAGGCTATGTATTCAGATTATGGTGTTTGTCTTTGAGTGACTAATTGAAATACATAGCCCCTTGTTCATCCATGTGGAAGTATGTGGCAGAATTTCTTTCATTATTGAGGCTCAATAATATTCAAAATATGCTTGGTCTACATTTTGTCTGTCAGTTGGCACCACGAGATCAGTTGACTATACATTGGTATTTTGTGCAATAACTTTTTAAAATTTATTTAAATTTCCATTACTATATATTAAAACACAGGATTTAAAATGACTTAAAAAGAGAAAAAGTTAGAATATTTTGTATATTTTGAAACAATTTAGTATTCAACATTAGATATAGGATCCTCAGCTATGGATAGTATTAAATATTCATTAATGATTATTTTAGGGTATGAAAGGATATGAATATAAAAGTTGAACTAAATTTTTGTATATTTGATCCTCAAAATATTCAATATTATTAATATGTTTGAAGTATAAAATGCATTTTAATAATAAAAAAATTAAGAAAAAAAAGAAAACATTTCAGGTTCCCTACAGATTGTAGGTGCAGAGAAGTGAAAAAAATACCTGAGTTAAATTAAATGTCAGAAGTTTTACTGAAAAGTTATTTAGTTGTAAACTTTTGGTATAAATCACTATTCTAGTGTCTTTGTCAAAATTTAGCCTCCAAAATTAGTATATTTTCATCTATCTGAGTGAGTTTATAAGTGTGATCAGTTATTATGTATGTATTCAGACAAGATGAATGGATTATGACATGGTGCTTAGATTCTGTTGTAAACTTGAAAGTAGCTACCCTTGATAGAGTCTTTGATTTCTTAACATTTCATTTTTTTTAACTTTTGGTTCTTCAATATTAACAATAGTATAATGTATATATGTACATACATACACTCAGATATGTAGTTTTAACTTTCTAATTATAGCTTCATAAAACTTTGGAAATGGATTTGAATAAAAATAACCTCATTGGTACAGATAAAAGTTAAGAGAAAGAGAGAAAGAAAGAAGAAAAGAAGAAAGAAAGAAAGAAAGAAAGAAAGAAAGAAAGAAAGAAAGAAAACTAGTTAGTTTATTTTGGCTTATAGTTTTGAAGGTTTAACTGCATGACTTTCTTTCTTTGGTTGTGGAGAGTCCAGATGTGTGGTATAAAATGATTGTCCTACCATGGCCACAGAGAGAGAAATAAACGGACAATGTCCTTACAGACTGAGGCAAGATTCCTCAATTACCCGACACTACCCAGTAGATCCCAACACTACCCAGTAGATCCCAACACTACCCAGTAGATCCCAACACGACCCAGTAGATCCCAACACTACCCAGTAGATCCCAACACGACCCAGTAGATCCCAACACTACCCCGTAGATCCCAACACTACGCAGTAGATCCCAACGCGACCCAGTAGATCCCAATACCCAGTAGATCCCAACATGACCCAGTAGATCCCAATTTCTAAGTACAACAAAGTCAAATTTAAAGCACCAATTTAGGGACTAAAACTTTAATAGAAGGATTTTAGGAGATATTCTAAATATGAAATCCAGCAACTTTTGAAATTGGGGAAGAGTGTTCTAACTCCATTGGTTTGCATTAGCAATGCTCCTTTCCTAGTCCAATCTGTTGAAAAGACTCCTTTCTCAATCCAACTGGACCATCTTGCCAAAACTTACATGTTTCTGTAGTTGAGAATTTAATTCTTGGCTTCCTATTTTAGTCCATTGGTCTACAAGTCTGCATGCCAGTGCCACACTGTCTTGATTATTACATCATTAAACAGTTTTTAACTGAGTGGTATAGGTCTACTTTATATATTGGTACCTGGAAATTTCCTACATAGAAATACTAGGTTGTGACTCTTTCCACACCCACTTCCAATCACTTCCTATTCCAGCATCACTATCCGACACTTTCTCAGATTCAGCACTTTTGTTTATGTTTCGGGTCCTACTTATTTTAACAAGGACCTCTGTGTGAATGATGAGTTGGAGTGCCCACTGGAACATGCTAGATTCCTAACTCTCAGGTTATTTCCACACACAGTACTCCCAGTTTTGTCATGTGAACTTTGCAATAAGTTCTTTTGCTATAGAGGAAATTACAGGATTGGATTTTGAATTTTTTTCCTTGAATCTGAAGACATAATGAAGTGAGCCTTAGGTTACTAAGAGGAGCAGATATTTTAGAAATAGAAAGTCTTCCAGTCCATCATCAATGGATATTTTCCAGTTATTTGTCTTCTTTATTTTAGCAATAATTTATAGTATTTTATATATTTTTAATTTTATTTTATATATGTATTAGTGTGAAGGTGTCAGTTTCCCCTGGAATCTGGAATTACTGACAATTGTAAGCTGCCATGATGGTGCTGGGAATTGAAGCCAGTTCCTCTGGAAGAGCAGCCAGTGATCTTAAACATTGAGCAATCTCTTTAACCTCAGTTTATAGTTTTTATTGTATAAATCTTTAATCTTCTCAGTTATTTCTTATATATTCTATTTTTTTTTGAAGCAAGTGTAGAAGGAATTTGTTAGAACACCTAACTGTAGTCATTAAACACACAGTATTGTGTTTTGGTAAGGGTTTTACTGCTGTGAGACTCCATGACTACAGGAAATACTAGCCAAAACTATTTCTGTTCCAAAGTCCTAAAGTCTTTCATATTCCTCACAAACAGCATGTCATGTGTATCACAGAATACCCCACTTCTGGTATCAACTTCTCTCTTACTCAGTGTTCACTTGCTGTGAAGAGACACCATGACTATAGGGACTCTTACAATAATCCTTTAAAAATTTTATAAATATAAATATAAAGTGCTTTAATGGAAGGTTTTGTATGGTTGCAGAGATTTAATCTGTTATCATCTTGGTGTTAAGAATGGCTGCATGCAGGTAGGCATGGTACTTAAGAATTACCTGAAAGTTATATGTCTGGATCCACAGGCAGTAAGAAGAAACTCTAGCTTTTGAAACCTCAAAGCCCACCCCCAGTGACACACTTCCTTCAACTAGGCCACACTTCCTAATCCTTTTAAATACTGTTAGTAATTGTTGGCTAAGCATCTAAATATATGATCCTTTGAGGGCTATTTTTATTTAATCAACCACACACTCCATGTGAGTTTAACTGAAAGCCACAACATTTACTACTTATATGATACAAGGTGAGAACCCAGGCCATTTACTGCCTCTTTTCTCATCTTCATAGTACAGATGGTAGCTGCTCTTTGTTTGTTTGTTTCTTTGTTTTTCTAGGAGCTGTGATAAAGTTTAACCTTACAAAATGAATAAAATAACAACTTACACCTATGTCATGTTCAAAACTGTCAGTTATTTTGATAATACAAACAGTAGTCTCAAGCAGTTTACATACGTGAATAAATTAATTAAAAGACCTGAAAATGTGTTTATTTTGATTCTTTGAATTCCTTACATGGTCCATACCACTATGAAATAATTTTTACTTCACTGGGTGTCTATTGTCCAAATAGAAAAATAGACATTCTCTTTCTCTTTCTCTCTCTCTCTCTC
>NW_022196898.1:102877369-102877977 GCF_008632895.1 Mastomys coucha | reverse complement strand
CTCTCTCTCTCTCTCTCTCTCTCTCTCTCTCTCTGCCTCTCCCTCTCCTTCCACAAAGTTTATAGTCACATTTCAGATTTTTGTATGCAGCATAAAGAATGAGAAGGGACATTTATTAATAAGATGGTCTCACAGATATGACCAAAACTACCCTCATTCTTGACCTATGAATACTGCCACATGTGTTTCAGTGCCTTGAATTCTGCTCCATTTCCTGAGACTGACAGATCATAGGGGTCCCCAATAGACATATCTACATGATATCTCCTACATCTCTGCCTCAAAGAACAGAAAGAATGTGTCCAAATACTACTAAGTCTGCTGTGAAAGAGTCTCTCCTAGAAACGGCTGCATAAAGAAGACCATTGATATAGCAACATCAATCAATGGACATGTTAACATTGAAGAGAAGAAATGTTGCAGGTCTCACACCTGGGACAAGAACTACAAACAACTATTGACTGTCAGGAGAAGGAGAATTAGCCTCTCCAATGGGTAAGCATCCTTATTGATTTTCCAGTACATAGTGTTCAGTCTTGAAACAGTATACATACAAACAATGAAACTGGACACACCAGGTTTAAGTATAATATTATATATATATATAT
>NW_022196898.1:102854030-102877359 GCF_008632895.1 Mastomys coucha | reverse complement strand
TATATATATTATATCTATATAATATATACAATATATATAAACCTAACAGGATTTTATATATATGTATATTTGTGCTTATATACATATATGTGTTTGTGCATGTGTGCATATGTAACAAAAACTATCAAAAGAGACTATGAAATTCAGAGTGTATGTGGCCAGAGGGAAGTTTGATTGAGATTAACTTTAAAGACCTAAAAAGAAGAAAGAGAATAGAGTATTGGTTTGATTCTATCTCATAGTAAAATTTTTAAGATAATACATACATACATACATATATATATATGTATGTATATATATATATATATATATATATATATATATATATATATATATATATATATATATATATATATATATATATATATATATATATATATATACAAACACATATGTTATCATTTCCATGAATATAGAATTCCTATTTTTCATTTCACTGTTAACCATGGATATAGTCAACCAAAAATATTAGGAGAAGATACAGAAAAATGGGTTGGACCTACCTTAAATTAGAATTGAAAGATACCATATATTTCATATTTCACAAAACAGTTAAATGGTAGAATGCCTGTATTGTGAGCATAGCAGAAAAATAAAATCACTTGATTCATTCCATAAGTGGTGTGGTTTCTGGCCACTGTTCTCTAAATTCCCTGCAGAAATATTTCCTGTAAGGTAAAGCATTATATGTGTATTTGATAAGTTTATATTGATTTAAGTCAACTATTTGATGGAGTCGAGTAAATATATACATAGCCCAAGGCATGTCCAATGTGAACCAAGCAAGCCTGCACTATTCTCCCCTGAGTGACAGGTAGGTGAGGCTGAACATTCCTCCTTACCAAACCTCTTCATCTCTTCTCCTACTGTCAGGAAAAGACCACAGAACCCCTCAGACAGAGCTTGGTGCACAAGAGGGGTAACTGGCTTTCACCTGAATGTCTCTTGTGCACACACTTTTCTTGATGTAACAAAGAAGGTTAGGTGAACAGTGGAGTAAGGAATATGTGTGCTTTTGCAGGAACAATGTCTGCCTTTCTGTTTCAAACTTACTCTGGAAATCTCAGTGTATTTGGATGCAGCCAAGGCTAAACAGACAGCTGGTGCACATGGCTCAGTATATGACACAGATACTATGTGGCTCCCAGCAAGGCAGCTGTTCTCTGACTACACAAGAGTTCTCAAATAAATTAAAGGAAACAGGAAACTTAGATGTTCATCCCACAACACATATGAAGCAGCAACACTGTTTTGGCAAGCCTGGATGCTGTAGAAAAGTGTCCACACAGTGCTGAAGGAGGGACTGGAAAAGCATCTCACGCAACATCAACAAACAGATGATGTGACTTGGGAATGTGAATGCTTACAGCATAAAATCCCTTTTTCCCCCAATGTTTTTTACCCAGCACTAGCTTCATGCATAAGATGCTCAGTCAGGCCAGTATACCATCCCACAAGCCAATGTGCAGGAATGAGTTCTGAGCTGGTCTCAAATGCATACTTCTTCAGTTACGTGAATACAGTGCAGATGGCCAACAAAGTTAGAGTTAAAGCAATTTCCTAATGTCTTGAGTTATTAAAAAACAAAGGTTTTGCAGGGTAGTGTTGGAGCATCCCTTTTAACCCCAGCAGTTAGGGGCAGAGGCAGGTGAATTTCTGAGTTTAAGACCAGCCTGGTCTACAGAGTTCCAGGACAACCAGGTATGCACAGAGAAACCCTGTCTTGAAAAAACAAAAAACAAAACAAAACAAAGAAAAAAAACAAAAAAAGGGTTTTCCCAAAGCCCTTTTTCTAAATGAAGTAGAGACATCATGGTGACTAATTTCAGCATAATGCATCTTGTATGTAATTGTATTTAACCTATACTATCTTCCTATGAGTTGGGTATTGTTAATTAACATGAAAGCAGAGAACTGAGACATAAGATGAATTTAATAACTCCTTTAAGACAAAACACTGAGCTTTAAAACTCCATGTCTGTCCTCAAGCCCTGTTTCCATACCATCCTTCTCTCTCTTCCAGGCCACCCCTAGTACCAAGACATTAGAATGCAGAAGACACTCCTTAAAATATAAAGAACAAATAGATGATCCTAGATCACTGATAAGTAAATAGTTCTTCAGACCAATCCCATATGTTTCTGCTACACTGTGAGTTGCTCCTACAAAGAAAAAGATCAATTTTCTTCCTTTTAGGCTTCAATATTGTGTAGAAATAGCGCTCAATGTTCACAAGAAAGTGAAAATGGCAATTTGGTTCTACCCTGCTTTCACAGGCTTCATTCCACAAAAAAAAAATCCTGCTATCTCTCCAGAGAAAAGCTATGCAGGCCATATCAAGAGGTTTCATGTTGGTGTGATGAAAGGCAAAACCTAACAGCCACATCTGTAGCTGAAGGGGCCTCAAGCAACCATTTAGTTCTTGCAGGCACTGCTCCAGACATCAGAGTTGAGACAGAGCAATTCTGCCTTGCTCTTTCTGGATTTTTGACCATTAGAAACCATGACAGACACAGAATTGCTATACTCTTAAGCAGCTAAGACATGGGAAAAATTTGTTACACAAAAGTCCATAATACAAGTAAAATTTATCTTCTTACGAATAAAAATAAAATAATTTATCATATATACATACATATATATATATATATATATATAAGCTACCATATTATCTCCACAGACTTATACTGCCAGTTGGATGAACCATGATTTCCATGTGTCCACACTGTGCTAGAGAATGGGGAAGGTTTAGTAGCAGGAAACCGTGGGCTCTTTGGTGAGAACACCTGGATTCGATTCCCACTGAACCTCTGGACATTCATGAAACACTTACTTTTGCATGTATCCCATTGCTGGGCAGACTGGAGCAGTGATACACCCCTGGTCAGCATAGAAGTTAAATGCCATCACAGCCCCAGATCCTTGCCCCTGAACCATGCTACTTTCTCATGTGGTACTGGAAGGAAAAAGACATCCTAATGTGAGAACGCATATTAATCCAAAGATGCTTGTATCTCCTGTATTCTCATTCTATAGCAGCAACTCAATTCAATGCTAAGATTATAAAATTCAGGTTTTATAAAAATTATAATTTAAAAGCAACTAGTGTAAAATTGTCAACTCAGTCACCATCCTAGAAAGCCCATGTTTGTTTATGCCCATTACTTAACTTCTCTTTAAAGGAAACCAAAACATACATATACATGCATGCATGCACGCACAAGGAGGGAATACACACACATATGCACACACACACACACACACACACACATACACACACACATCATAAGGACAGAGATCAAGAGCACAGAGCCCTGGCTTTGAATGCATACATCTTCATTCTCCTACTGTATGGAGTGGAAAGGAGCAACCATTCTGCAGCTTCATACTTAAGCCCATTATCCCTTTGTTCTGAAAGCCATGTTTCCCATAAGACCCTGTCCTACTAATACCTGAACAGGAATCAGAGCAGATATAAGAAGATCCAGGCTGTGACATGCCAGGTTTTCCTGAAAGTGAGATATAGCTGGAAAAGTCCACCAAGCTTGTTGGATGTATTAAAGAGTGTGCCACTGCTGCTACTCTTTCAAGCTCCACCTCTGCTCTAATATATTCAGGACAGTGTAATAACCTCATAGTTCTCCCAGCCTTCTTTGTCTTCCCCAGTATGCTCCACAGCCATTTTCAATGATGCAATGTATTTCTGTTATGTAAATCTAGGATCTCAAGCTAACACAAGGAATATGAAAGATCATTAAGATTGGAAGAATGGAGTGTCATAAAACTTAGCAAATCAAAAATGTTGAAGCAACATCATGTGCACATGAACGTTTCAAAGTCAGGAGCCAGAATAGGATCTGTGACTACAGAAAACCTCCCAGCAAAGACAGTGAAGCACAGGAAGGCGAAGCTTGCAAAGTATGGAAATTAGTGTAAGAGCTGATGAAGAGTTGCAGTTTGTATTATAATTACCTTAAAACCTACTACAATATTTTAATATTCTGAACTCTCTACAAGGTACAATAGTTCCTCCATAAGTTTATTTCTTACAAAAATGTGCTTAAAATGTAATAAGTGTGTAATTTTGGAAGCCCTTACTAGTAGCATAAAAACTAACCAGAAATTATACACAGGAAATGAAAAGGCAGAAAAAGCAAGCCGCATCTCTTTTCTAGGATTATATCTGATACGTGGTAGTTAGTACCTTCTGAATATCCTGTGTCCTTCAAATAAATACTGTTTTTCTGTTTGCCCTAAATAACATAATTTCCGGACTCCTTGGACAGCCTAGGAAGGAAAAGTTCGAGAGTCCTCCAGGTGACTTTTAAAATATCCTTTTAGAATATTGCCTCTGTATTTATCAAACAATCTAGTAATTTTGTTTTGAGTTGTGGTTCACTTAGGTCTTGTTTCCCCTCCATCAGTACAGATAATTGAGCTGACTCCATGTTTGGTTAAAATAAGCCACAGGACCTAACAGAATGGAGGATTATCCTTTTCTCTGGACTCTAGCCAAGACAATGAGTGGGGCCTTCCTGCCCACTGAACAGTGCAGTTCTGAGACTGATCTGGATTACAGAATGAAATCTCGTGCTCCCTTTAAGAAAAGCCACCCCTAAATCTGTTCTAGCAGTAAGAGAAGTATGATTTTGAAGCACCCTGGCTGAAGGATTTGATCCCCCCAGTGAGCTGACTGATTCCAGAGACGAATAGAGCACACTTTTCCAGGCAGTATGACAAAAATCCTACGTGATCACTTCTGTTCAGAATATCTTCTCTCACATCTGCCAGCATCATACCATTTAATGACACCTTATCATTAAAAGGTATCCTGATAGAGAAAATTATGCAAAGCCTTATTTTGAAATGAATTCATTCCTTGGAAAGATAATACTTTGAGACAGGAGTCTAAGACCTCAACATGGTATAATTGCCAAAGGACAGGCTGTCAGGATGGAAATACTCATAGCTGGAAGAGCCTATACCACACAGGACTTTTTCCAAAGTCCAGTGACCAAGTGTATCTTCCATTTGGTTCTCTCTTATGAGTCCTTATTTGCTACATTTAGTTTATTTGACAAGATATCACTACATAACACACTAAGTCAATGTCATTAATTTAAAGTGAGAGCCAATGGCTTTTGATCAAGACCTGGAGTTGACCTCTCAGTTCTCCTGGTTGTAGATGTGTTTGGTCTTTAGTTAAAGATGGGTTGAGGCTCATTATTGTTGAAAAACAAAGAAGAATCATGAAAACTACAAGCCTTCCCAAGGAGTTGATTCCATCACTTGCAGAGCATCATTACTATCACATTGCCATCACTCTCCTGTGTTTTATTATCCAAAGCAAGTGTCAAGTTAAGCATTCATTTAGGAGTGGGTGAATTGTCCCCCTTGGCATCTAGGAAATTCAGAGCCCAAGAAAAACAATAGAGGCTTTAATCAGAATCAATATATAATATGTAGTTGATTATCTGTATAAAGTTTTAAAATAACTGGAAGTCCATCTTCTAAAGAAAACAAGGAAGCTGTCAACAGTCTAGGTCTGATGTAATTTCTCCATCAGGTCAATCACTTTACCCAAGGCAGATGGCATCATCTCCAGGAGCGTACATCATTCCTATGTCCCTACGTGTTTCACTCTACACATGATAGATATTTATTTCAGGTTGCTTTTTTATCTTTATTCTTTAATTCTTAAACCATTTTAAACTTACCATTGTGCTACTAATGTGCATCTACTTCACTTAAATAATACTAGTTCTCTCAAGGAGACATAAAGAGAGAAAAAAATGATGAATCCTGCAAAAACTGCATAGGACAATTTTAAAAGATTATCTCTGCATTACCAGGAAGAATAACTCTTTATGACTGGTATAAAATAACCTGAGATATGCTTCATTGCACATTTGTATTTGTTTGGCTTATTTCTCCTAAAAATTTTTGTAATCACCAGTAGATTTTCCATCATGGTCCCATTTCAATATGAATTACATTCCTGGATAAGGTCTTTTAATGAAATAGTACCTCATTTTCTCTGCAAGTATTTGAGAAAACTTTATTTCTTCATTTTGTTCAAACTTATCCCCACAGAATCTTAGAAGGAAGGAAGTTCAGACATTGTTTCTTCTCCATGTCTTACACAATAGCAAGAAAGGCAGGTCAGATCAAGTCCAAGAAGATCGATGATCTGAATTTTGAGATGTCCATTATTGGGGGTTGGGACACTTCTGCAATCCATATTATCTGACATGTGTCTTTAGGATTAAATAGCCGTCTTTTTTTCCCAATAAATCCCACTCTGTAGGGATATGGTCTGTGACAGGCACTGTGCATATGGTCACAGAGCTACCAGATGCTGCTCCTAAGGTGTCAGGCATTAAATAGCTTCCTTAGCATCTGTTAGTTCCAGACCAGATCAACAAATGCTTATGTGAGCAATGGGACTTACTTAGTGACCTGATTTCAAGACAGGATTCTGGGTCTCTGCTCCTAAAGAGCTAGTCTTTCTAATTATGGACACAGAATATATGTCTATCAGGCTCATTGATGACTGCTTAGAACATCAGTATTTCTCTCTGGTTCGTATGTACAGAGGCAGCACATGGCTCAAGTGGGATACTTCCTATGTCATATACCTTTTACTATGTATTCCTTTTAACTTTATGGAAAGGATACCATTTTCAATTTGAATTATTATGCTAACTGATGATCTATGCAAGCTAAGAATGGAAATAGGATCCATAGAATACAAGAGGTAGCTATGGGGTGTCTGTGTAGCATCAGAAAAAGTGCAACTTCTCATTATCATTCTGTGGAGAAACAGAACCAAAAGACATTTAAATATTTTGACACTGGTCCCTAGGTCTGTGGTGGACACTATTAGCTCTCTGCAAGCTATGTACCTGTGGAATCTACAAGAGTGGATGATTCTGAGTTCAAGGCCCTGAGAACCAGAAATTCACGATTTCATCTGAAGGAGGGGAAGAATGAGCCATGTACTGTGCCCTGTTGTCTTGATGGGCACCTGAATTGTCTTCACTCAGTTTATAAGTATGACTGATAACCTTGTCCAAGAACATCCTCATAGACAGAAAAACAATGTCACCAGGGACCAGGGCATCATCTTGTCCCTTTAAGCTGATATATCAGATTGGCTGTCTTCTGATCTTGAAACTTTAAGTCTGAGGTCCTAAGATGGTGTCCTCTAAGATCTGAGGGATGGCACTTCCCCCTAGGTGGCACCTTTAACAGGGTATCCACAAACATTTCTGATATTGGATTCACTCATACAACATATCAGCTATAGGCTAATTGGTTTTCCTTCTAATATAAGAACCTTCAATACCTGAGGTTCTGTGTGACACTCTGGGTAATGATGAAGTTAATTGGTGCCTCCACTCCATTCACTCAGACAGTTCTTCCCATAGTCAATCCCCAAGAACATATCAAACTTTTCTCAAACCTATTTCCTCAAGAAACATTCTCTACCTGCCTTAGTCTCATGGTACCTCATCCCTTTCCAACAACACATTTCTACTTAGAGTTAAATAATCATTTGTCTCATGTCTTCAGCCAGAAATTACAGTGGTGTCAGTGGCTGCACACACCTTCATTTTCATTTCTTCTTTGAGTATAATAAACATGAAATGAATGTTCACAGTCTTTAAGTAGAGATATATATATAGCATCTGAAATATTAATTTACTTATGTGTATGTGTGTATTTGTGTAAGTGTATGATACTTCTGTTCAATTCGCCACAGAGCCTAGAAGAGGGTGTCAAACCCTGGAGCTGGAGTTTCAGAGTGTTTTGAGCCATCTGACTTGAGCTCTAGGAACTGAACCAAAAAAGTAGAACACACTTATAACTGATTGTCCTCTCCCAAGACTCCTACATAGATTTTCATTAAAAACTATGAACTGTTTACAAAAACCTTAGTGTCTAAATCTTTTTCAGTAAAACTGTCTAATGATCATTAACTTCTTTTCAGTTAAAAGCTGGACATGCATTGCACTGAGAATTTAAGATGAGATTTAAGACAAGATCAAAGTACACAGAAATATAAAAGAGAAAGAGAAATGTGTAAAAATATAAAGGGAAGCCCTTGGAAAATTGTTAAAAGTTGTGCCAACACACACTTCTGTGGCTTTTAGCAAAAAGAAGATACTAATTAGCAGAATAATCTTTGTTTCCCAGTTTGAAAGGTTGCAGTGATTGCTTTCCTCCAGTGCCATGCCAGGCCTTAATAGTTTTAAAGATTAATTGACAGCATGCTAAAGCCAACTAGCCAATTAATGTCTGTGTATCACCTAAGTGCCCTGAAAAATGCATGTGTGCAGAGTGTCGGTAGTAAGATTGTTGGAGTACTTGATACTTCCTATGCATGTTTCTGGGTCCTCTTCATACCTCTTCTCGTGACAACATGCATAACTGTATGTCAGGAGCTTCTCAAAGCAGACAGTAGAAAAGTAGGTAGAGTACCCAAATTTTTAATTATACAAGTCAAATTTCTTACACTTCAAAAATGCTTCAATCACTTCCCTACATGCAATGTTCATTCTATATAACATTTTTATACTTACATTTATTTTATGAGAGGTTAAGAAAGTTAATCATGGGACGTCTGCTCATAGAATGGCTACCAGGAAATATGGTACATTTAAAGTGTTTTCTTTATAGAGAAAACCATCCTAGACCAGTCCAGAAACAGAATCAGAAGCATTTGTAATAATTTAGAGAAATGTGTCTTCTGTGGACCCATTAAGGCTCTTATAATCTTTTCCTCATGGTTATGCAGGGCTGAAGGATAAAATTACCCTTTTACCCCATTATATTCCCAAATGTTAGCAGTAAATATAGTGGAGAGCCATGTATCACCACCTTTGTTTTGTAGCCTTGATTCATTATTTATTATCCTCCAATGATTTTCCCCTACATCTGCTTATTCCCTTTGCTGAAAGACTGTGAGCTAAAATATGAAAAATGAGTAAGTTGTACAAAATTGTTTTCTATATGTTAATGCTCCAACCCTGTAGTGCAAAGCATTAAAGCACACAGGCAACCTCATCCATTTCCCAAGTCCTATTTCCTCCCGTTCCAATGTTATGCAGGAAATACTCTGAGCTGTTTAAAAGGTCCCAGGACATGAAATGGTGATATGCAAATGACAATTGTAGCTGTTAATTTCAATATGTCAAAATATTAGATTTATATCTCTCTGTGGGTATCAGTGTTTTAAAAAGAGGAGTGACATTCTGTTCCATTTCATTCTATTAAGGCATTTGAGGAAAGCAATTCTACTCTGCTCCCAGTCAGGCAGTAGAGGAGATGGTTTAGCTGTACATCATACCGAGATCCACCTGTTCTCTTGTTGAAACATGGAAATAGACATAGGCACCTAGACTTGTGCAGCAAGCCTCTGGTAGAGAGACCCTGTGGCATGTGGTTCAGTAACCATGGAGGTTCTCCTGGAAGGTGGCCCTGATTGCTTGAAATCTACCTGTTGCACATTGTCTGGCCTCTGGAGCAGTGTCTTGGCTGACTGGAGGAACAGAACCCTGGCTTATGTTTCTGAATTAACTTCTCTCTCTAGTCCCTTTAGGAGCCACTGACTCAGCTAAGGGAACATTAAGGAATTCTGCAGATGTCCTTATTGGGTATAAATCTAAGAACATCTGGGCTCCAGCTGCTTGTGCTGCTGACCATGGCCCAGACATGGTTTGAACTTTAACAATCAGGGTTTTCTTGCCTGTTAAAATGAGGCAGATGCACAGCAATAGTCAGTCAACTTTGCTGGGCATTCAGTCCCTATATAAATCTTGTTCAAAAGAAATTCATATTCTGAAAACTGAGGAGGAAGTCCAAAAAAATATGTTTCTAAGGACTTCTTGAGATGCTTCTGCTGATGACTAGAAAGTGCAATTGGATACTGATGGAGAAAGTTCTAGAAAAGCTTTGATTTCATCAAGCCAGCTAATTTCAAAATGATTTGTGTAAATAAATGGTGACTTCTATTTTTATTACTAGGAAAAATCTATTATTTGTGATCTTTAATTGAGTTTGGGCTTAAATTATTCTTCTTTCTTCATAATACTCCTTTGTCTTGAGTGAAAGAATAAAATTGACCTCTGTTCAGTATTCTGTGTTAGTTGTTTCTCTAGGAAAATTCTTCAGAGATAAGAACAAGCTCATGAACTCAGGTCCCTTATAGGGAAGCCATTCAGGGCATCCACCAGAAAATCATGAAACAGGGAACTTCTGTGTGAACCTCTGGGTGTCACTGCTGGTCTGGAAACAAGAACAGCCACCTTATTCGCAAGCAAAGGCTTCACTAAGTGTACCAGGTTATACCTGTATAATCTTAGCGCTCTAGAGGCTGTGGCAGGAGGATTGAGAGTTTGAGGTTAACCAGGACTACATGATAAGAAATAACCCTGTCTTACAAAAAAATGGTAAGGGTCCAGAATATAAATGAAAGGAAGGGAGCGAGAATAAAGAAATGGAAATAAAATGTAAAAAGAAAAGAAAGCAAAGAAAAAAATAATGAAAGGAAAGGATGAAATAAAAGAGTACGGGCTTTCCAAACATCTGACAGGGAGAATGAGGCAGAGATGATGTCCCCTGATGTTTCTGGAGCTGCAGTGCTAATGGGTGGAAGACGCTCATCTCAGATTTTCTAGTCTGCTTTCATGTCCCCTGGATAATTGCTGAGTAAATTCAAAGCCAAGTTTTTGTGTTGTGCACATTTTGAGACATTAGTTACTTCTCATCTACTTCTGTGTGCAAATAAGAACTCACTTAAGAGAGGTCTATTTTGAATGTATTGACCTCTTTATTTGCAGTTTTCTTGATTAATCATCATCTGTATTTTAAAATTATAAGGGTTGACCATATATACCTTAATGTGTTCTAATTTAGTGAATTTAAACTACCAAAACATGTAATGGATTGTTCATAAAATTATGTTGCAGTACATGTCTACCACCTATACTAAAGTCCAGTCTTACCTCAGAATTATTCATGAGGTAACCTGACAAGTTACTGAAGACCACATATTTATCCTAACATTATCAACTCTACCTGCTACCATGAAGTTCCTTGGATATCTGAGGATACAGAGTATGTGTATCCTTGTGGTGGGAATGGGAGAAACCTCACCCTTTAATCTCCTCTCTTTAACTCATTTAACAAGCAAAGTGGTAGAAAGGTATACCACTTTCGGTGTTCCCCATGGCTGTGGTGAGTGGCTGATGTCTTTTTCTCACAGAACAATGGGATGAATGCACTTATGCACATGTCACAGACCAGGCCTGGACTTTCCACAGAAATGGATCAGTTAAGGGCTTTCCATATTACATATAATGTACATAGTTATTATACATAACAGTGGGTTCCACTATGGCATTTTCCTTCATAGAATGTGTTTAATCATATTCAGCTGCATCACCCTCTCTTGTTGCCCATTTACCCTGATCTCCTTTTTCTCCTCCACTCCCTTTTCTTATAAAGAAAGTGATTTTTAAGATCATATGCTTTGGGAGCAGTGTGTTGTTCTTGCCACAGTGCTATACCTCTCTTCCCAGGTCTTTGCATTCTATACATTCAGTTTCTGCTTTGTGGAATTATAGAATCCAAGAGTGCTTTGTACTCCATACTTTCATGTGTTGCTTTGAAGGGACGGGGAAAATGCGTAAGCAGTTAAAGCATGTCTCTCACTAACAATCTGAAATGGTCCACTCTCTTAGGAAGCTGTACATCAGATCCAAGCCCAAAGACAACACCATCCGCTGTTCCTGCATAAAGAGCACATGAACATAGTCCAGATAATGTGGCTTTTGTCCTGTGGAGCATGTTGACATGCTTTCCTGCAAAGAGTGCTGAGGCTTGGAGTGTTCTCCGTTATCCAGTGGAGTTGTTTTATTGCCACATGCAAAAGCAATTGAGCCATCCAGACCTCATATGAATTTTGTTTTGGAAACTATAATACATGTTTCTAGTACATTCCTTTACAGCTATAAACCCTGTGGTACCAGCATTTCTTTTTGATGTTGCTTCTTGATCTTTACAGAAAGACCCGACATCCTCTGTAGCTATTGCGTCCCATACTTCTCAAGACTCTGGCAAAATCAGCTGAGAAGGCAGAGTCAAGCCTCTCTCCTCAAGTGAGGGGGAGCCCCCACTGAGCACAAACCACTGTTGTGACTGGCATATTGTTGAGTACAGTGTATACTTAGCAGAAAGTTTTACTCTTCACAAGGGTCCTTGGTCCTTGGTACATCCTACTTGTTGTGAGTCTCAGAAAATCAAAACTTCACTAATATATACTGAATGGCCACCAAGTGTCAAGAAATATGCTAGGCTCCAGGAAGACAAAGAGTTAACAACTGGCAAAGAAGATGTAAGGATAACTAAACACTTGAAAGGCTTTCTGAGCTTTTATTTCTGGTGTCTTGGGGGAAATTTAATTGTAGATCTATTAACTGATGTCTTGTTTAAGTAAAAATGTTTTAAGCCTTATGAAATAAACCTACACTTATGAGCTACCTGAAGCTGATATTACTTTAAGTAATATTTTGGAGAAATACCTAATCTAGGGTTAAGGTATTTTGTAGAATGGAATCTTCTGCCTATGGAGAGAAGCCATTGCTGAATGCGAGGCGGTCTGCCATCACAGCAGTCAACACGCCAAGGCGAATGTAAAGCAGATTTAATAGCTGAAGACTTTCTGACTTTTTAAGACATTCAATTGAACATTTAAAAGGTTTAGTCTCATATCAGTTCTGGAAAGCCCCCCTGGGGCAGGCTTAAGTAACTATGCCATTAGGCACTCAGCAGCAAATTGCCTATTAAGTCTGACTGAAACTGTAAAATTGCTTTTCACAATGCAAATTAATGTAAATAAGAACAATTGGTTACACATATCACAGGCTATCAAATTATGGACAGATGATGTGTATGTCCCTATACTTCTGAATTAACATTACTTTAAAGTTATATTTAGTAAGACTTAGCAGGCTTGAGTGCCCCTGTGATAAATTCACAAATTTATTATCAGTAGTACATGTGTCCTAAGTATATTATCTATTATATGAAATACAAACCTCCTTTCATCTATGTGTGAGACATTCAGATTCTGTGGCTGTACCATTAAAAGTCATCTACCTTTGGCTCTGTTGTTACAGCAGTAACAGGCAGTTACTAAACATTTTTTTTTTTTTTGCCATCAACTGGTGTCTACTGTGAAAAGTAGCCTAGTATCTCACTAAAGTATGATCAAAGACTTTCTGCCACTTTTATTTTAAACACTTAAGGTTTCATTCCTTCTTCTAAAAATGAAAAAAGAAGGTACTTTTTAGTATGAAGGATTTCCCCAGGAAAGGGAGGGCTGCAGACAAGGTAACAAGGATGGAGGAAGACAAAAAATGGGGTCTACCTGGTCTGACCTCAGTAGGAGAGGATGTGCATAATCCTAGACAGCCTTGAGGCCCCAGGGAAGAGAAAAGGCTGAGAGGGGAGAGCATCCTCTCATAGGCAAGAGGGAGGAGGAAGGGAATGAGGAACTGTGGGAAGAAGGACTGAGGGAGAAGCAATGACTGTAATGTAAAGTCTCCCAATCAAAAAAAGCCCAGAACCAGATGGATTTTGTACAGAACTCAATCAGACCTTCAAAGAAGACCTAATACCAATATTCCTCAAACTATTCCACAAAACAGAAACATACAGAACACTACACAATTGGTTCTGTGAAGCCAAAATTAAACTTATACCTAAACCACACAAAGACACAATAAAGAAAAAGACCTTCAGACCAATTTCCCTTATGAATATCAATGCAAAGATACTCAATAAAATTCTCACAAACTGAATCCAAGAACACATCAAAATGATCATCAATCATGATCAAGTAGGCTTCATACCAGGGATGCAGGGATAGTTCAATATATGGAAATCCATCAACATAATCCACGATATAAACAAACTCAAAGAGGAAAACCACATAACAATCTCATTAGATTCTGAAAATGTATTTGACAGAATTCAACACCCGTTCATGTAAAAGTCTTAGAGCCATCAGAAATTCAAAAGCTATACCTAACATAGTAAAAGCAGTATACAGCAAACCAGTAGCCAATATCAAACTAAATGCAGACAAACTTGAACCAATCCCACTAAAATCAGGGACCAGACAAGGCTGCTCACTCTCTCCGTTCTTATTTATTATAGTACTTGAAAGCCTACCCAGAGCAGTCAGACAACAAAAGGAGGTGAAAGGGATGCAAATCGGAAAGGAAGAAGTCAAAATATCACTATTTGCAGATGATATGATAGTATACTGAAGTGACCCCAAAAATTCCAGCAGAGAACACCTACAGATGATAAACAACTTGATGATAAGCAAAGTGGCTAGATATGAAATTAACTCAAACAAATCAGTAGGCTTCCTCTACTCAAAGGATAAAGAGATTGAGAAAGAAATTAGGGAAATGACATTCTTCACAATAGTCACAAATAATATAAAATACTTTGGTGTGACTCTAACCAATCAAGTGAAAAATCTGTATGACAAGAATGTCAAGTCTCTGAAGAAATTGAAGAAGACCTCAGAAGTTGGAAAGATTTTCCATGCTCATGGATTGCCAGGACTAATATAGCAAAATGGTCATCTTGCAGAAAGTAATCTACAGATTTATTGCAATTCCCATCAAAATTCCAACTCAATTCTTCATATAGATAGAAAGGAAAATTTGCAAATTAACAAAAAACCCCAGGATAGTGCAAACTATTCTCAACAATAAAAGAACTTCTGGGGGAATCATCATCCCTCACTACAAACTGTATTAAAGAGCAATAATGATAAAAAACTGCATGGTATTAATATAGAGACAGGCAGATAGATCAGTGCAATAGAACTCAAGATCCATAAATGAACCCACAATCTATGGTCACTTGATATTTGACAAAGGATCTAAAACAATCCAGTGGAAAGAAGTATTTTCAACAAATGTTGCTGGTTCAACTGGTGTTCAGCATGTAGAAAAACACAAATCAATCTATTCTTATTTCCTTGTACAAAGATCAAGTCCAAGTGGATCAAAAACCTCAGATAGACTGAATCTACTAGAAAAGTGGGGAAGAGCCTCAAACACAAAGGCACAGGGGAAAATTTACTGAACAGAACACCAATGGCTTATCCTCTAAGATCAACAATAGATAAATGGGTCCTCATAAAATTGCAAAGCTTCTGTAAGACAAAGGACACTGTCAACAGGACAAAACAACAACCAACAGATTGGGAAAAGATCTTTACCAACCCTACATACCATAGAGGGCTAATATTCAATATATACAAAGAACTCAGGAAGTTTGACTCCAGAAAACCAAATAACCCTATTAAAAATGGGGTACAGAGCTAAACAAAGAATTCTCAACAAAGGAATACCAAGTGCCTGAGAAGCACCTAGAGAAATGTTCAACATCCTTAATCATCAGGTAAATGCAAATCACAACCCCGAGATTCTACCTCACACCAGTCAAAATGACTAACATCAAAAACTCAAGTGACAGCAGATGCTTTCAAGGATGTGGAAAAATAGGAAGACTCCTTCACTGTTGGTATATTTGAAAGCTGGAATAACCACTCTGGAAATCTGTCTGGCAGTTCTTCAGAAAATTGGACATAGTAGGACCTGAGAACCCAGCTATACCACTCCTGGGAATGTACCTAAAAGGCCCCAACACATACCAAGGTCACATGCTCCATGATGTTCATAGCAGCCTTATTTATAGTAGCCAGAAGCTGGAATGAACCCATATGTCCTTCTACAGAGGAATGGATACAGAAAATGTGGAACGTTTAGACAATGGAGTACTACTCAGCTATTAAAAATGATGACTTCATGAAATTCTTAGGCAAATGGATAGAACTAGAAAATATCATCCTGAGTCACAAAAGAATACACAGGGTATGTACTCACTGATAAATGGATAATAGCCCAGAAGCTCGGAATACCCATGATACAATTCAAAGACCACATGAAGCTCAATAAGAAGGAAGAGCAAAGTGTGGATCCTTCAGTCCTTCTTATAAAGGGGAACAAAACACTCACAGGAGAAGGAGGGTGGGAGGGACTTTGGAAGAAGAGAGGAAGGGGATGGGGATGGGGGGCAGTATCAGATTTGCAAGAAGACTGGGATGATATACAGAGGGTCAGGAATTTGAACAGAGATGTATAGCAATGGGGATGGGGAACTGGGGGTAGCCACCAGCAAGTGTCAGATGCTAGGAAAGCAAGAGGCTCCCAGGACACAACAAGGGATGAGATTAGTTGAAATGTCCAACAAAGGGGATGGATAACCTGTAGAAACCATATCTAGAGGTTAGGCAAGATCACCAGTTGGGGAATGGGGTCACCTACTCATCTCCAATTTTTCAACCCAGAATTGCTCCTGTCTAAAGGAAATTGGAGACAAAGTGTGGACAGAGACTAAAGAAAAGGTCATACAGAGACTGCCCCACCTGGGAACATATCCCATATACAGACACCAAAACCAGACACTATTGAGGATGCCAAGAAGTGCTTGCCGATAGGAGCCTATTATAGCTGTCTCCTGAGAGGCTCTGCCAGAGCCTGTCAAATATAGATGTGGATGCTCACAACTGAAGGAGCTAAAGTGGTTTGTAACCCCATAGGAAGATCAACAAGATCAACCAACCAGAGTCCCCCAGAGCTTCCAGGCACTAAACCACCAACCTAAGAGTACACATGGCTCCATCTGCATATGTAGCAGAGGATGGCCTTGTTGCCATCAATGAGAGGGGAGGCTTTTGGTTCTGTGAAGCCTCAGTGCCCCAGTTTAGGGGAATGCCAGGACAGTAAGGAGATAGTGGGTGGTAGGGGGAGTGGGGGAGCACCCTAATAGAAACAGGGGCGTGGGGATGGGATAGGGGGTTTCCGGAGGGGAAACCTGGAAAGGTGATAACATTTGAAATTTAGATAAATAAAAATTCCAAAATGCTGCATAAATATTTGACAAGTGTAGAGATATTACATACTTGTAACAATAAGTATTTCAAAGTATCTTAGTGGTTTCATTAATATTATTAAAGACATCATGGTTTCTAAAATGAAACATAGTTATTTCTCAATATGCTTTGCAGTGTATAAGTATGTATGTTTGTATGTTTATATGCATGTGTGTGCACACGTCCGTGTGAACAATGCCATTGTTCCTGAATGATGGTAAGATGCTAACTTGTTTGAGTCAGATCTTTCTACTATGGGGTCTTGTGGAGGAAACTTATGGGTCCTGTAGATGGTACTTACTCCATCATGTTTCTAAGCCCCTTACCCCCTGAGCCATTTTGCTGTCTTTTATTGGGAATGCATGACTTTACCTGAAAAGAAAACCAAATCAAAATTGGGGGAGGTGATCACAAGGCATGTTGAGAAAAGGCTTGATAAAGCAAAACTGAGTTAAAATTGCATATATATACATATATATATATACATATATATGTATATATGTGTGTGTGTATACATGCATATACACACACATATATATATACATGTATATATATATACACATACACATATATCACACATAAACACACACATATGTGTGTGTATTTATACATATATGTTTTTTAGCCAAAGGGGAATTTTTTATTTAGATGGTATGCTATTTTAGGATGATCATTCTTCTTCCTCCTTCACAGTTTTCTAGTCAGAGTTCCCTGCTAAAATCCACAGCTCAGCCAATGCTTGGTCTCAGGTGTACACTCATCAAGAAGTCTCTACTCTCAATGCTCCTCTTTGAGGGTGTGTGTATAACTCACCCAATACCTACTGTGCAAAGGCCAAACTAACAGCCAAAGTACCAAAATGGTACAATAGTTCACAGAAATGCCAATCTTTAACCTTTTTACCTATTCCTAATTGTGACTCTTCTTTTAGTTACAAATTCCTACCCACATCATCTAGGGAAGCATTCAAATAATCATAGGAATAAAGCAAGAAGAGTCGGGGTTATACTTTTGAAGAAAATTGTTAGAAACATCTGTGAAAGCCTTGGAGAAAGTCAAAAATGGAGCTTCTGCTGACACAAGAGACTGGGAAATCAAACCTCTTTGCAGATGCATGCCATCATTGAAGAAATTATCTGGAATGAAGTCCTCAATGGCTGTGATTCCCTTACAATCCACAGGATGCTACAGTTGTGTGCCTAAGAGTTTCAGTGTGCCAACTAATGATCTAAGTCAAAAAATCTGTCCATCATGGTCAACAATATCCTATGACAGACTAAGGGATTAACAAAAGAAGGTAGACAAGAAGCATGAGTGTAGAAAGGAGGCTCAGAGCCTCCCTGGGTCAGTGCACTGGAGTTGTGCCCGCTCTTTGTTACACAATGTGTGTGAAGTGGCTCCTAAGGCTCATGTGGTAGAAGGGATTGGTCCCAGTTGGTAGCTCCGGTCACTCAACAGAGATCAGATACTGAGATGCCAGCATCAGTGCTGACCTTGTTGCTTGATTGGCTCTTACCGAATGGGCTTGTAGTAGTAGGGCCTGGTTGAATGTGAATCTTTGAAGAGTATACCTTGTACTGTCCCTCCCTTTCTCTCAGATTCTGTTGCTCAGTTATCATGAGCTGCACAGTTTTGCAAATAGCAGGACAGTGGTTTTAATTCTGTTTTTTTGTTTTGTTTTGTTTTGCTTTTACAGTTGTGATTGTGTGTCTCAGGATAAGAGTATACTAGTTATTGACCTACATGATTACACTTTCTGTGGTCCCTGTCACCTGAAACCAACTGAGGTCTGAAACCATAAAGTAGAAACTTCTATACATAAGCATTCTTTAAGTTTAAATATAGTAGGCTTTTGAGTCTCCTGTCATCCCACCATGCCACATCAGGAATCAAATCAATCCTTCACCCAAAGTCTCCATGTAATAAAAACCATTTGAGCACTGGACATATTGTGGCTATCATAGTTATTAGATTTGACATGGCATGGCATGAGATGTTGCATCACTATATACCAGTATCTGAGTTACTTCCAGTCCTTTAGGGTCTGGACAGAGCAATAAGTTGTTTTGGGAAATTACGATGACATGACCTTGATTACACTCTATTAATCTGTCTACTTACTGTTAGCTAATGCTAATTTTTTTTCTGTGTTAAATTTATAAATAAAACTTTACAATGTGTATGTATTGTGGATCTGGAACTATTCTATGTCTGAGGCATCTACAGAGGTTCTTATAGAGGAATCCTTGCCTTATACGGACTGAGGTCTGTCCTTCACTCTCCATTGTGGACACAGAACAGCAAGGCTGCTTTGTTCAGCCTTCACAGAGAGGCATATCTAATGCCAACCCACTCCTTTGAACACTTAAAGCCAAACATTTTCTGTCACCTGAATAACAAACACTGGTTGCAAATGTTTCCAATAATTTTATAAGTAATTCTTATTACACATTTAATCTGATTTCCTTCTACTTTGACATTTTAATATTAAAGATATATTTTGTTGAGTTCTCTGTTGTTTCTGGGAATAGTTTTCTTTCAATTTTAGAGATTTTGTGTGAGTCTCTTTTTATTAAGGAAGTTGTATTCTCCCATGGTAAATCTATCTTTATAAGAACATAAAATTTAGCATAAAATAATGACAATTTCAAGTTACATTTTCCTAATATGGATCCTGAAGGGGAAGCAAGCATAACTGTCCCTCTTCCTTCCTAAATTCACAGCTGGAAACTTTGCAACAAAAGCTGTATTAACAAAAGAAAAGCAAAGCAAGCCCTATTAACATATATATTTCTAGCATACACAGGAGATGACTCAGAGAGAAGCTTACAATTCTGCCTTACATAGAATTACTAATAAGGAATAATACATTTATAAAAAATAAGATGTTGACAAGGCCTTTCCACTCTGTGCAGCAAACCGTAGCAACTGTGGGGGCCCAGTGTTGATGATGAACTGCCAATGCCCTCATGAAAAGACTTCTTCAGAATTTTAAAGGCTTGAAGTTGCCTCCTGGTGCTCTTCCTTCCTTCTAGTAGAGAAGACAGGAAGGGCCTTGAACAAGTTTTTTTCAAACAGACACAAATGTCCAAGAGATCACCTACTGTGTGTTTCTTAGCAATTTCTTGTTCTTCAAAATAACCATTCTGGCAAAGAATCTCACTGATAAAGAAGACATTTATACTCCTCTGAGGCATAGGAGTAGAAAGAAGATGGGTAAAGAATAAAGGAAAAATCTGGTGATAGGAAGGAGGGTTACAAACACATTGGCCATGTTACAGGCATACCAAATACTAGCTCAGTGCAACTGCAAACACCTATATTAAACCTACCTAGGAATGGGGCTGTCAGCAGCCAACCATAAGGGAGGAGCTCAACAGACTTTGCCCACCTTCTCTATTGAACTAGATTAGCATAGGAATTGGAGGGTCCTTGCCATTAGTTGCTTGACCTCTGATGAGCTAGAATGAGCTGGCAGGGAAGATGAAAGCGAAGAACAGAGATTGGTCTGAGGATCAGGGCACACGTACACAGAAAGGCTTGAAGTGTAGAGATGAAGACTGAAGTGTGGCCATTTTGGAGGCCAAGGTTCCCTGAGCACTGGAATGACTTGTTGTATTTTGAATTTTTGATACAGGGTGTCTCAGTACCTGACAAATTCTCATAATAGGAAGGCTACATGAGAAAGGGAAAGATGTGCTCTGTGCCCATGTGTTGGTGCTAGAGGAGTCTGGATTACAGACACCACTGCTGCGGCCAGCACTAAGCACTAGTGCACGAACAGACTTGCCAATGCCTCTTCTGTCTTTACTCATGTTCTTTTCATATTTTACTGTTCTCTACTGATACACCCCCATCATTTCTATTATGAATCCAAGAGTTCCCAAGTAACATGATTGTTCGATGAAAATGTTTGAACTGGTGTGAAGCAAGGCTATATCAATTAATAAATTAGATTAGTTCCTCTGCCCATAGGGCCTTGCAGTCCTTGATATGTGCATTTAGCACATCTTTTCCTGCACAGAAACTTGTGCTGTGTCAGCAGCAGGTTATTTATGCACAACCTGGTCTCTTTGCTAAGGTAAGCAAGGGGAAAATACAGTTACCACACATTTTCTTCTTCTGTATCTGTCCCTAAAATATGCTCCTGAAACACAAACTGACACAATTGATGAAATTCTAGGGTTTTGGGCAGATACAACCATCATCTGCCACTTGGAGAGGAATTTTCTCTCCACTTTTGACTTGGGATGTTTGCATTCTTTGTTTCATCAATAGAAGAACATCTTACCCTAGAACAGGACACTAATATCACATCACTACAGGTCACCATGAACAAATACTAAAACGTAGTTATATCAAAGCTGATTCCAAAAATCTCATGTAATAAAACTCTCTCAAAAATGCTTGGTGGCTTTTGTGTACGTAAACAGATACACAGGTTGAAGAGTAAGAGGTCCATGGTTGATCTCTCACTTTCTCCACATAATGGTTCTGCTTTGATGTAAGTATGTTCATGTTTGTATTCTTGCTCATCTGTTTAATGACAGAGACTTTTTAAAAAGTGATTTTGTTGATCTTCGGCAAAATTGCCTGACTTGCTTGGCATTATTCCATTGCCTATGATGAGAAATGCAAACTGGCCTTTAGAAGTTAGAGATTCTCAGCTCAACATGGTCTGGTGTTATTCCACTTTCTGATGGGAGAGGCAAGCTGGCCACCAGCAGTAATAGGTTGTCAACTCAACACTCAAATCTGATTATAAACTCTCTGCAAGCCCTTCTTCCATTTTAAAGATTCAGACATATAAGCACAAAGACACACAAATTAAATAGTCCTGGGCAGGATACAAGGCATGTAGAACAAAGGAAATAGCTCTCAGAGAAAATGGAATTTGGTCACATAGACACAGCACCACTGATTAAAGTATGAGTTGAGTTATGTGCTGAGAAGATGCCTCAGCAGGTACAAATGCTTAGTGCCAAGGCTTTTATCCTAAGTTCAATTCCCAGGACCCAAGGCATGGCAGAAAAAAATAAACTCACAAAAATGTTCTTTGACACCCATGTTTACACAAACATGCTCACACCTGTGTGCATGCACACACCCACCCACACGCACACACACATACACACACACATCAAATAAATAAAATAGAGCCCAAAGTCATTTAAAGCCTAATTTAAAATGAAACTCCAGAAACTTGGGAGGCAAAGTGTCCAACCTGATAAAAGCATGTTCCACAAAGCTGGTCCCAGAGGACACCCAGAAAGCTGAGTTGCTACATGTAGTTTTAAGAGCTGGAGAGTTCTGATGAGCTTGAAAAATGAACTCAGAAGATGCATGGAACTGAACACTGAGCTGTGTTGGGAAGACTTGGGTCACATGCAGCCTTGGCCACATTCCTCACTCCATTCTGATTAGCAGTGGTCAAAACCCAGAGTAAGCACAGATGGTGGAATCCAGCTAGTCACAGCACTGGAGGGTGGCCAATCTTAGCCAGTGTCCCATGGGAAGGTAGGAACACAGAATCGAGGAAGCTTGGCACTGCCTTTCAGAATCTGGTGAAAATTCAAGTTTGACACATGATGAGAAGCTGATGATCAAGGCCAGAAGAGAAGGAGGAAGGTTCTGGTAACATGGATAACATTTTCAACAAACTTCTCCTTAAGCAAGTTGTTCAGTAATCAAACGGGTGTGACATTAAATGACTTTGGCAAAGTGGATTTTCCCAGGTGCAGAAAGAGACAGTGGGCAACCTGCAATTTGAAGAGCCTGCAGGTGCCTGGGACAGAATCAGGTCAAAGGCATCGAAATGAGTTGCCATCCCCACAGGTAGAAGTGCCAATGTTCTCAATGGGTCATTTACCATGGCCAGGACTGGTTAGAAATGTGTGTGGCCCAACATCCAGATGGAAGACATTAGGGACACCAAAAAGGAATGGCTGTAGAAAGGTAGAAAATGGATAGGAAGTGAAGCAATTGTGGGAGGACAAGCAGTAACTTCCATTTCATTCATTCAAGTTAAGACAGATCTTTGAAGTGTAGGTTTCACTGTCATTGTATCTGTGGCTACAAAGATGGGTAATTTAATCTACCCTGGTGTGTGTGTGTGTGTGTGTGTGTGTGTGTGTGTGTGTGTGTGTGTGTGAGAGAGAGAGAGAGAGAGAGAGAGAGAGAGAGAGAGAGTTGAGGGAGGCAGAGACAAAGAAGACAAAACTAAAAGTGCAGTATGAAGAATCATTAGTATGACTGTTTTGCTATCGAAATCTCTCTCTCTCTCTCTCTCTCTCTCTCTCTCTC
>NW_022196898.1:102810704-102854020 GCF_008632895.1 Mastomys coucha | reverse complement strand
TCTCTCTCTCTCTCTCTCTCTCTCTGTCACACACACACATTTAAATCTTTTAATGGTCATTTTTCCTTGTGGAAATCCACTCACATTAAGTTTCTGTGACTTTCTACAGATCTCACAGCACTGCTATGATTTGCATAAACATCAGCTACTGAAAAATAGCCTACAGTGTTCTAGTTCTTAAAACAAGCAAACAAGAAAAGAGAGACATTGACTGAACTAGACTCCTCTAATGAAGTAGAGGAAACTGAAGTTTTTTTTATTTCTTTCACAGTTTCAAAACCCAAGTTCCTAGCATTTGTCTCTGTCTTCCTGGGTCTGCATGACCTCACTCTGGGTAATTTGTTCCATCTGTGTCCATTCCCCTGCAAATTTCATGATTTTCTTTTTATTTCCTACTGCAAAAAATCATTGTTTACAGATGCCATGTCTTCATTATCCATTCCTCAATTGATGGGCATCCACACTACATCTACTTCCTAGCTACAGTGGGTAGAAGCAGTGATGAGCATGGGTGAGCATGAATCTTTGAGTTGGATATCTTGTCCTTTAGATATATGCCCAGGAATGTTATAGCTGGCTCATGAAGTAGGTCTATTTATCTCTTTTAGAAGGATATCCACACTGATTTACATAATAGATGGATAGTTTATACTCCCACCAAGAATGAGTGTGCCCTTTCCACCCATCCTTCCCAACAACTGTCATCTTATTCTTTATCTTAACCACTCTGTCCTAGATGAGATCTCAAAATAGTTTAAATTTGCATGTTTTTCTGATGGCCAGGCGTGTTGAAACCTTTTTATTTTTTTTTTACCACTTGTATTTTTTTTACACACTTGCTTTTCAGTCCCATAGCCCATTTTTTTGTTTTTGTTTTTGTTTTTGTTTTTCAAAACAGGGTTTCTCTGTGTAGCCTTGGCTGTTCTGAACTCACTCTGTAGACCATGCTGGCCTTGAACTCAGAAATCTACCTGCCTCTGCCTCCCAAGTGCTGGGTAAAGGCATACACCACCACTGCCCAGCTCTTCATAGCCCATTTTTAAACTGGGCTGTCTATTCTCATGTTTAGCTGTTTTAGTTATTTGTATATTCTAGACATTGACCAACTCTCAGGTGTATTTCTGTGAAGACTGGCTTTGAAGGACACTGAGATAGGCAGAGTCCATCCTTTTCAGAAAGGTGAACTTTTGTAGGTTGTCCACATGTAAGTGGATTAACTTACATTGATATGGATATAGACAACATTGATTGGACTCAGAGACTATGAAGTTGGGAGGGAAGAGATGACAGCCATCTGGGAGGAATTGGAAACAGAGTGGAGGGGTTGATATGGTCAATATACATTGCACATATGTATGCTAATCTCAAAGTATGAGTGAAAATCATAAGTTAGAATCAAGTTAATATTTTAAAATTTGATTTTTCAATGTTTTATTCACATATAGAAATAAGGTTGGAAAAACATTACAACAACAATAGTTTTTAAATAATTATCTGATTAGGGTAGCATAAATTCTGAAACATGGGATCAGCATGCTTATATGCATGAGATTCCAAGTGAGAGTTCACAGATATTATCGTCATTTATGATGCTCTGGGCACCTGTGTCTGTTCAGAGCTCACATTCTGACAGCTAATACTCCTTGCAGTAGTATCCAGATGTGGACCACTGAGGGCATGGTTCAGTGATAAGTGTTTCGTGACCATGGAATGTAATCAAAACCTCAGAAAGGAGTTGACGAGCTCAGAAATAATAGTCCATACTTGAAGAAGGGGTGTGGTTTCTCCTAGAGATATAAACTTCTGGCACTAGACCTCAACTTCCCAGAATTCAGAACTGTCAAAAATACTTCTCTGCTGCTTGTGTTTATCTTGTCTGAGCCTCTTCATTACAGCAACCTGAGTTAATGTAGGTGCTTGAATGCTCAACCTCAAAATTTTCAAGCCTGCCAGGCAATATATGACTTACAGGACAGTGTAACCCTTCCCAAATACTGAGTAAGTTTCCTCAAGTTAGGCAATAAATATGTTTAATGAAGGTTTATAGTCAATGATCATATGAGTCAGAGGCAAGTGGGTGCTAAATATTTTATGAACTATAAAGCTCAAATTTTATTAATTTTTGGCAGCTAAAAAAGTGGGAAGCCTAAGAATTCAATTCCCCTATTTGCTCAGCCAAGACCTTTTTCAGGGTCAGCTAGAATGGCACTGACCTTAAGACGAAATCTCTGAAAACTTTCTCTGGATTAGTGTCTCTAACTACTATAAGTTAAATACCCAACTGTTAAATTCTCCACAGGAAGATGGCCTTAGAGTGATGTAAATATAAACAAAATACCATAGCTGTTTTTTTCTTTCTGCTACTGTTTACATTCATAAAATTCCTGACTTTTCTCTTAGGATTTCCTGAAATGGCTTAACTGGTTATAATTACCATTATTTACAGTTACTGTAATACCCTAGATGACTTTATATGTTATCTGTTAATAGTCCCTATTCCATGCCCTGGCCGAATGGCAACACTTACCTTATGAATTAAATATTCTGTGATTTATCTCTACTTCCACTTGTCTCACATTGACATGTGTGTATGTGAATAAGTATTTTCAAATTAAAAAGCTTCCTTCTTCAGAGGCACTCAGATATTAACTGATGCAATGTATACAAAAGTCAAGGCTCCGAATAAAACCTTATACACTTGCAATGGGGGATCTATGTGTGATAACCGTGTGCAATGGGAGATCCATGTGTGATAACCGTGCGCAATGGGAGATCCATGTGTGATAACCGTGTGCAGTGGGAGATCCATGTGTGATAACCGTGTGCAATGGGAGATCCATGTGTGATAACCGTGTGCAGTGGGAGATCCATGTGTGATAACCGTGTGCTCTTCATTACCAGATTTGTTCTCCCTCCGCAGTCAGCCCTGGAAATAAACTCTGTACCTTTGTGTAATGTAAGCATTACCTACACTGTCTAGAAATACAGACTATTTCTTTCCACTTTGCCTGAGGGATTTCAAATAGGAATAAGAGTCCCTGGAAACTTTCAATTTCTTGTACTCAAGTTCTGCAACAATTGGAAATTGTGTTCTGGCAGGATGCCACTTCCTAGGCAGAGGGAAACTAGCTAAATCCCATACCAGTGTGGTTTGCATTTTAGTGTATTTTGTAAATAAATTCTTAACAGATGGACAGAGCAGCAGGAAGCCAACACCAGGGAGTCAGCAGGTGTGCAGGAGAGCCAGAAGTGGTCTGGTACTTATCAGATCAACAAAACCCAAATGTCTTGGGATTCACACACACTGCCCCCAGAATACGTTGGCGCTGGCCAGATAGGCAAGCTCAATCAACCCCAGCATGGAAATTTTCCATGACTGTGCTTTCTATGAGATTCATGGTCCCTCCCAGATGGTGATGTCAAAACTATGAATCATTCAGAAAACCAGTCTTTTTTCCTTCCTTAGAGGTTGTAGGACAATAACAAGAATAAATCGTAGTTATAAGAAGTATCAAAGTTTTCTTTATGCAATTGTACTTTCTACAAAAGGAAGAAAGACAGGAGATGCTCGCTGAGCTATATGCATCATTGTTCCTGTTCATAAAGAATGGCAAAATGTAGACTGATCCCACTTCCACTTCCACAGCCATAATCCAGTGTCTGTTCCCATACAATAAACCTACTATGGCTTAATATAACATCTAGTTCCTGTGGTCCTACACAGAGTATTCTCAGATAAAATACCTCCATCCCACACCAAGATATGTCTGCCTTCTACCCTGTGTCAAAGTTTCTATGTGGTGAGACAATAGCTGGCACAGTCAGGCTGATACTGCACAAGGAGTAGGTCAGTGGGCACTTTTCCAGGTCAGATTCAATGAGTTCTAAAAGTGTCAATATTACTTTCCATGTTTCACATCTTCCCTTAAAACTTCTTAAGTGTTTAATCCATGGCTATAATGTATGACCACATGGTTAGTTAAAGTCTCAGCATCGGTATAGAACTACCTTGTATTTAAAATTTGACCTTGTGGTTCCCTGCCTACCTAAACATGTGGGAGTTGCCTAGGAACTCTGAACACACCCTTTACTACTTCTGAAGTCAAGACTGTGAGAATCAATCTTTTAAATGATTAGGAGGAATCCAGCAAAGTTGCTGTTGCCTGTGAGTGATTACTGGTATCTCTCATCAATATTATTTTAACTGCAATCCAAAGATGAAGGAAGATTAGTGATGATACTCTGATTCAAATCCACTCTTACAGATCATGGATATCCCTGGCATGTGTAATCCCAAAGCCAGTCATGTATCACCATAGACTTCAGTATAGAAATATGCAAAAATAAACTTAAAGCTAAACCTGGACACTCAACAAGCCTTGAAAACAACTCAAGAAATCTGAAGGGTTAAAGAAGTTATGGTAAAGTCAACTTTATTCCTAACTTTCAGTGCTAAAACAACCAAAAATCCTCATATCTCAGGGTAAGTAAAAAGTAGGTAGGTCTGAACATGTTCTAGAGAACAGAGGTAAGACTATTTTGAACCTCAGACACTAAGAAGTATAATTGAGAAAATGCCTAAACGGTCCTTATGCAACATAAACCACCATCCTTCTGATGTCCTACTGGAACAGCTCCAGTGGCAGTAGCCAGTCTCTTTGAAATTAATGTAATCAAAACTGGATTCTCACAGCCAGAAGGCATCTTTCATGCCAGTGTAAAATCTTAACACTAAAAAGGGGTGAGGATGTTGGATTCCATTATTTATTCACTATTCTCATAAAATAATGAAATGAAAGAAGATTTAGAAAAGAAATAGTATTTTTATATTTATATTGCCAAAGTTTTATACTCCTTAGGGGAATTCCAAAAAAAACATTTTTGCTATTAAATATTGTTTAATATATGTGTGTATACTCCATCAACATTATTTATATTGAAAATAAATTTTTTTCAAATTTCTTATTCTCTCATACAATACATACTGACTAGGGTCTCCCCTTCCTCCCCTCTACCACCTCCCCCTTTCCACAGATTCACTGCTCCTCCATTTCCATTCAGAAAAGAGTAGTTCTTCTAGTGATATCAGTCAAACACAGCATAACAAGATGCTTTAAGACTGGACATAAACCCTCTTATCAGGGCTGGATGAAGCGACCAAGTAAGAAGAAAAAGGTTCCAAGAGCAATCAAAAGACTCAAAGAATGCTCCATTCCCACTGTTAGAAGCCCAACAAAACCACCAAGCTAAATAACCACAGTATGTATGCAGATGGCTTAGCAGAGCCATGGAAGCTCACTGGTTTTATCTTTAGTTTCTGGGAGTCCCCGTGAGCCTTGATTAGGGCTCTGATTCTGTAGGCTGGATTTTCTTGATGTCCTTGCCCCCTCTAGTGCCAACATCCTCCCTCTCCTTCTTCTTAGGAGTTCCCCAATCTCTACACAATGTTTGGCTGTGGATCATTGTATCTTCCCTTATCAGCAGCTGGAGGAAGCCTCTCTAATGGTAATTGTACTAGGCGCCAATCTATGAGAATAGCAGAATATCACTAGGAATCATTCCTCTGACTTTTTTTTTTGTCAGTTGTTTTTGGTCTGACCCAAGGTCTCTGAGCCCTCCAGCCTGTGGATACTTGTCATCTAGGCAGTATTGAGCATGAACTACCTCTTTTGACATGGGCCTTAATTTAGATCAATAATTGGTTAGCCATTACACAATATATATCACAAGCTCATTGGCCCTATGATTCATGCATCATAGATTTTTTGGCTGGGTTGATGCACCAGTCCTACCACTGGGTCTCTAACCTGGTTACAGAAGATGGCTGGTTCAGGCTTCATATCCACTCCACTAGAACTCTTTGCAAGAGCCACCCTCATAAGTTCCAGGAAGTTTCCTCTATCCTAGATTTTCATATCACCTGGATAGGAACAAGCAGGATCTAATGGGAAGGGAGAGATGAATGGAGAGAATGCAGGGAAAAAAAAACTTCAATAGGTAGGCAACAAAATATTTCACTGTCACTCATACTTTAACACTTCCAGATGTAATATTTGGAGTACAGAATGGAAAATAAGACAGAGCAGAAGTGTGCACAGTCCCTAACATGACTGCTCAATCAATGTGTTCTGTTTCTAAATGGAATCTTGACTTATCATTAGCACTAGGTGCATGTTAACTTTAATTAACTGAGCAAAGTAATTTTTTTATTCCTTGGTATATTATTACTTAAACAAAGTGCATCGACCATAGATGAGGTGGTTTGAATATGCTTGGCCCAGGAAGTTGCACTATTGGGAATGTGGACTTGTTGAAGGAAGTGTATCACTGTGGAGGTGGCAATGAGACCCTCCTCCTAGCTGCCTGGATCACAGTCTGATCGTGTCTTCCTTTTGATGAATATGTAGAACTCTTGCGAACTCCAGGACTGTGTCTGCCTACATGCTGCCATGCTTCCTTCCATGTTGATAATGGACTGAAACTCTGAAAGTGTAAGCCATCTCCAATTAAATGCTGTCTGTCCTTTATAAGAGTTGCCTTGGGCATTGGTGTCTCTTCAGAGGAATGAAAACCCTAACTAAGACAATAGATTTAACCCTGATCTCCCCCCCAGCTTATATTAATCTATATCAATGAAAATAAAGAATAGGAATAAAATTCCAACTCTTGGACAAGTACACTAAAACTTTCCCATAAAATAGTTTGAAAATTTGAAAAATGTTATTAAGATCAAATTTCTTCTGCTCCTGTATAAAACAGCAGCATTCTAGATGAGAGTAATAAACATGGTTATCGATTTAAATATCTCTATCATCATTATGAAAATTAAACAATGATTACAATTCTAATATAGTAGAGAGACTAAGACAATAGAAGAATTCAGTGTGCATGGAATGCTGGTTTCAATCTTTTTTATTAATTTATTAATTTGTTTACATCCCAAGTGTTGCCCCCTTCCTTGTCCCCACTCACAGAATTCCCCCTCTCCCCTCAGAGAGGGTATCCTCCACCTTAGGTATCCCCAAACCTGGTGCATGAAGCTTCTGCAGGATTAAACACATCATCTCCCACTGAGGCCAGACAAAGCATCCCTTGGCTACATATAGGCCAGGGGCAGGGCACTTGGAGCAGCCTGTGTATTCTCTTTGGCTGATGGCTCAGTCTCTGTGAGCTCCAAGGATTCAGGTTAGTTGACACATTTGGTCTTCCTTTTCAGGGCTGTTAATCCTTACAATAACTCTTCCATAGGGGTCCCAAATCTCCATCCAATATTTGGTTGTGGGTATCTGTATCTGTCTCGGTCAGCTGTTTGGTAGAGTCTTTCAGAGGACAGCTATGTTATGGTCCTGTCTGAAAGCGCAACATAACATCAGTGTCAGGGATTGGTGCCTACCTTTGTGATGTTATACCTTGTGCTGACAGTATACCAAGTAGAAGATCTAGTTTATCGTGGTATCATATATTAATTTGACCTATTGGACACATTCTTAACTCAGGTGATCACTTCTGCTTTTGTTAGTGAGTAGAAACAACCTCCTAAATCATTTATACTGGAATGAACCTGGAGATAAGGATTTCAGTGCAAAAGTCATTTGTTAGCTGAGTCAAGAGGCACCAGGAGAAGAAGGGAGTGAGACTAGGAAGAGGATGGAGCTTATGAAGACTCAACTCACCACACCCACAGGTTATCGCTGTGGATCACAGGCCAGGACATGGTGGGTATTTGCTTTAACAATGCCAAGGAAAGAGGTACAGAATTGCTTTCTAAGATGACTTTACTACATCACACACTGGTATGGAAGGGTGAGTCATATGCCCTCCCAAGGTCCCTTCCAATCTTATGATTATATGATTGCTCATTATCAAAAATTGGCTAGTAATTGGTTTGACTCTGGGAGGTCAGCATGTGAAGGGGATTGGACAACCTTTGATTTTATGGTAAAGAACAACGTCATTTTCTCGGTCAATTTTTAGAAGGACACTTTTTAAAATTCATAAATGTGCCATGATAATCTTCATGATTGTTAATTACGAGAGATCACCTAGGAGTAGGCTATAATTTAGATGGGTAGAGCTGAAGATTGGTAATGGGAGAGGATACTAAGCCTGCATGAACAGCACTGAGCTGCATTGTTTAGACACAATCGAATCATGGCTTTGAAAGCTAGTATGTTAAGGTAGAAAAGTATGCTTTGATCTACGTACTTTTAATTGGAAAAAGTCACATTTTAATAAATGTGATGATTTGGTTTAAATTACATGACTTTTTCTACATTATTTTTAAGTAAAGTCTATGACCAAGAATGCCTATTCTAAACATACTAGCTATAAATAATTGGCCAAGAGTGAACTTTCAAAATGATAACTCTAAATACTGTCTGCCAAGATTTAGAGATCAAATGCATTTTCTCTTTTCTGTATTCCTAACATTTGTGGGAAGAGAACATTCATTCTCAGGATAATTTTGCTGGTATTTTGGACATGATATTAATTTCTCATTTCAATAGTCATTAAGAAAAGTACACAAAAGAGCTATCTAAGTAAATAAAATCATATTCATGTCTGTCCATCTGTGTGTCTGCATATGTGTAAATATGTACATATCATTTCTTTAGGTTTATTGTATGGTACTCACAGAATTTTAAAACTCAAGTAACACAGAATGAGAAAGCTGAAATAGACCCTTGTGGCCCTAGGATCCCAATCATTTTGTTTGGTGGAAACTACAACCAGGGTAGCAGAGGCACAATGACACGTGCAAAGCTATGTTCAACATGGAGCTAAGTCTCAGAGTCAGCATCCTTTAATTACCATTCTGTACAATTAACTTGTAAAGGGTGGTTCCCTCAGTATCTCTTTATATATTTTCTCATTCCACTGAACTGGGAATTGAACCCTTCCCTGGGACATACTAGGCAAGAAACTCAGTGACAGTTTTAGTCACATATGTTGATACACACAGTGAAATGATTGACAGGCAGATATCCACATTAAACTTATCCTCAGATGTGGTTGTCCCTTTTGTGGAGAATATGCAGCACAGATTCTTGCAAAATGTCTTAATGTTCAATGTGGTATTATGGTCACAGCCCTGGTTTTATATGTTGATTATCTGGACTTCTTCTCCCCTCACACCTGCACTTTGAAATCTTTTAGTCCTTCCCCTCCATTTCCTTCATCATACCAGCATTCTCTGGTAGTTTCTGTTTTAAGATATATACATGTGTCATTTCATTACTGGAATTCAAGAGGTACATATATGAAGGTAATAAAAGTTCTTCTTAAGATACTAACCAGGGAAACAAATATATTTATTAAACTGTATAAGAAACATGTCTTAGCATACTTCCATTTGAAAAACAAGAACCTGCAGTACCATATGGTGACACAACGTTTTCATTTTTTTTCTAACACTTCTGTTATCCATCCACACTCTGGGATTATCTATAGATAACTTTCAAATAAGGCAAGCATCATGATACTCACAGCTAAAGTCTTCGTGTCAAAGCTTGAGGGTTTGAGTTCAGTTTCATAGTAAAAGGAGAAAACCGAGTCTGACAGGATGTCTGCCATCCTCCACTCCTTCACACATGCACTGCCTCATACCTTCATCTCACATGCACAAAAATAAATAAATAAATAAATAAATAAATAAATAAATAAATAAATAGCATCCTTAAAAATTAAGCAGATGTGGGAGGGAGGAAGTGAAGGTGGGGAACTAACAGTCTTCATAGAAATCAGGACAAAGCCACACAGAGCCCTGGCTTGCCCACAGTTCCCAGGGACTTCCTCTAGTTGCTGAAGGCTCTGGTTTTGTTTTTATTTTCACTGTCCTAACTGTTTAAATACTTCAATCTAATTCACAAGGCTGTGAGCTCCATGAGGGGCAGGCTATCTCTTACTAGTCTTTCTATCTTTAGGGTTTACCTTAATGTCTACAGTATAAGTGACAATAAATATCTGACAGTAAATGACTACATCTCTGAAGCTCTGCCAGTTACAATAAAGTTCTCACTCGTATAAATAAGAACAACAATAATAATAAAATTAGAACCAGGTGCCAAAGGAGATGAAGAGAAAAAAAAAAACTACATCAGAAGTAAAGGCTTAAAGAGGGCCTTGCAGCAGAGCCAAAACTACTCTGCTCTTCCTGATGCCTAACATGAAAAGAAAACCTCAAGAGATGTAGTGGGGATTACCATGAAGATAGAAGGGAACAATGCCTATGAATACAATCACTTGAAGTTCCATAGTATACTTAAAAAGTGATATTCAAATCCAGGCATGGAGGCTGTTGCCTGTAATTCCAGCAATTCAGAGGCTGTGACAAAATACAACACAAGAGCTGGAAGCAAGCATGAACTAGAGGGAGGGTCTAATGTCACCCAGGATTACAGCATCAGACCTTCTCTCAAAGAAAGACAAATGAGTTGTGTACTCACTGATATTGTTAAGTAAATATTACTTAAAATTAAGTAATAGTAACTTAAAAGTGGGTCATAGTAATAGTTATGCTACAATCCACAGACTGAGAGGCTAAGTAACAAGAATGGACCCCAACTAGATTAATGGACTTCCCTGGGTAGTTAAAATGGATTCTGCAGGTCTTCTGGGGGTGGTAAAGAATCCTATTGTATAGGATTAGGAAGGGTCAGGTGGTGAGAGATAAAGGGGGGCAGACTGGAATTGTAGGCCATTTGACGGATAATATGGAATCCTAGTGCAATCAAAACTCCCTCAGAATCTGTGAGGGTGACCCTAACAATGACTCTAGCAATGGAGAATGGAGCAGCCATCTTTGATAATAGGCAAAGGCTTCCACAGTTGGAATTTGGACTCAAATCTACCCACAAAACTTTTGAACTATTGTCTGTCCTAACTGCAAGATGTGCTGGGACAATGGTGTCATAGAACTTGTGGGAGTGGCTAATCAATGGCTGGTCTTATATGAGGGAGTCTATGGCTGGTTTCTGAAGATCCAGGAACCAGAGGCAAGACAGCCCAGAGAACTAGGGTAGAAAAAAGTCAATGAAATGGTTCCTAACAGTAATCTACTTTACTCATAGATCAGTGCCGAGCCCAATCATCATCACTGAGACTTCGTCTGGCAGTGAATGAGAGCAGATGCAGAGACCCACAGCCAAGCACCAGGTAGAGAGACTGCCCCAGTTGGAGAACTCTGTTGGGTCCCTCCCCTCATAGTTCAGGGAGAAGAATTGTAGGAGTCAGAGTGGTCAAGGACACCATGAGAACAAAGCCAACATATTCAACTAAGCAGGGCTCATAGGAGCTCACAGAGACTGAAGCAGCAGTCATGGAATCTGCAGATGGAGTATAAACACACATTCCTAAGACAGAGGTGGAGATAATCACATAAGGCTTCAGAGATTAAAAATAAAAAAGGGATGTTTCTATTTTGTTTTTAAAAACAGAAGCACAGGGTCTCATGTATTTTAGTTGTCACTGAATTCACTATGTAGTTCAACTTCTGATCCTCCTCGGAGGGGATCATAGGTTTATGAGGTGCTGGTGTATACCACCACTGTCAGTTCTTGTGGTACTAGAAATCAAATTCAGATAATTTTGAGTGCTAGCAAAACCTTGGATCAGCAAAGTGGTGTCCTCACACATCATGACAGTGCTCCTAAAAGTTTTGTTTGAGGCAGGTATAGACATGTACGTAGGTTTCTGAGCATCAAAGAATACTTGCCCAGATATAGAGATACAGAGACAGTAGTATAAAGGCTCCCTCTTAAAGGAGCTTGCTCCATGCGTCTAGGAAGTCAGTGGTCTCTATAATACAAGTTTAGCTCTCACAAAGGCTTTGTGTCAGGAAGTAATAAGAGATAAAACTGAATTAGTACTTATGATACTTGCTGAAATCCGGCACCTCCCGAAGAGAAGTAATTTCGAAAGAATCCAATTCAATGTCCTTATCTTGATTCAAGGCCCACTTTTAATTTCCACTCAGGTTTGAATCCTTTGGCACATCTAATTTTAATAATTAAAAGGCTCTTTGGACTACCCCATATCTAGTGTTCTTTTATAATTCATGAACTTGGAAAAGTTTTAATATTGTATGGATATGAATGGGCTTACTAAAACAGGCTAACAAGCCATCTGCTTCATGACATGTGTTTCTAGAAATGCCGTGAAACTTTATGTCACCATAAAACATGGCAGAAAGGAGAGTCTTCCTGGGAAAGAGAAGTTTTCTAAGAGGCATTTGCAAGAGACTAGTCTACACTTTATCTCCCACATTCCAGCAATAACAGTAAAGGCCTCTAACAGAAACAATAGAAAATAGGGCTGTTATGTTCCATAGGATAAAGCATGATGCTTTGACCACAGTTTCTACATTCCTGTTCAACGTTTTCAACAGCAGCACACACCATTGCTACTGCCCAGGTACCTGCACTACTGTGGAGGTCTGAGGGTTCTGAAGCCCTCTTGTTTTGAATAGGAAAACACAGAATGGAACAAAAAGGAACAATGTGTTTTCCTAGTGATGCTGGAAGAGTAGGTATTAAGTTACCACTTTAGAGTAAATATAACTTTGTATATGACTCTTTCCTTTTCTTAAGCTACCCAGTCCCCACCTTTTTAAAGGCCTGTGGTGTGCTCCAATAAAACTCCTTGCATAATTTTGTTGATTACTTGTCAAAACCCCTCAATAAAGCTACCACCAAACTCAATCCATTGTATTAACCATGTCATTAGAACAGGTTGCAGTCCTCAAGCCCCTGAGACATAGCCCCAACCATGCTCCATTACATATAACTTATAACAGCTAAAGCCCAGTTGACAAAGTCCATATGTATGCATTCATTCCCATGGGTTTCCCTATTTACACACACATACAAGATAGAAGTAACCAATAAATAGCAAACACTGTTGGAAAGCAGTTTTGCAATGGTTTAGGTTTTATGTTCTAATAATGTTCAAATCCCAGCTCCCAGAATTCAGTGTACTGTATCAGCAATAATGAGGAGAACTACTGGAACTCATTAAAGAAGTTTCTAATCAGTACGTTAATTGAGGCTATTTGCTTCCCATTACACAGAGAGAAATTAAGCAGGTTACAATGATTCCCAGGAAGCATCTATGGAAGCAAGTTAATGATAAATTGAACAAGTTCACCTCTTGGGTGATTTTTCACACAGCTACATCTTTTAAAAGATGCTATCAAAGAGGGCCATTCATCATTTGTGAAACCAGAATGAAGCCCCAAATTGCTAATAGAATTTTTCTTATAACCTTTTAATTAGAGGTGATCAGACCTTGAAATAGCCACCTACTTCCACTGTATATTATGAATTGAAAAAAAAAGTAATCTTTGGAAAAAGATCTACCAAATATATGTGAATATGTACAGAATGGCAACATTCAGAATGGTGTCTTCTACAAAGATCCAGAATGATCATTCTAAGGAAAAAATACATTAGAAGGGCATTTGTGTTACCAAAGTCCTGCTGTTTGTTGAAATGGGGAGTTTATTCAAAAGGGTGTAATAGAAGATGGAGGGATAATTGAGATCAGCTTAGAAAATTGAGGATTCTGAATCATGTTTCTGTGTGAAGTGCAGGGGTACAGGGGTCTCCATATATGAAAATAACACCATAAAATGAGACTGCTCCTGTCACATTGACATCCTAAGACATACTACCAGGTCATTTCAACCTCTTGTTAAAACCCAATATAAATTCACTATAGACATAAAACCTTAATATGTTAATTTAGTAAAACAAATATCTTGATAAAATACATCAATTTCTATATGAGTTAGCTTTGGTTCTTGATGCCAGCCTTATTTCCCACCAGTCTCTCTTATTTTCATATTTTATATTTTCTTTCCAGTTCCTTGCTGTGTCTTTGTTACCCTGGGTTACAGTTGTTTGTACAAGGAATGTGGCACCTCCTAGAGGACATGTCCTCTCATCACAGCCTTGGCTCTCCACCCTTAGGTAATCCTCAGGAAATTATGCATGTTTACTTCCCTTAAAAACTCTAGAATGTAAACTGTTTCCCTGTGATATATCCTATTGAATGCTGCCTTTTTATGAGCTTTCCATGTAACCTTGAATGAGTTTAATGGGCAGCTGTTTGGCAGATGAATTGGCAGAATTGATAGTTCATACTGTGTAAAAACGAACATAAGGTGTGCACATTTTCATACTGGGAAACTGGACAAATGACAGTGCCACCCACTGAAAGATGAGAGAGAAGAGGAGGAAAATATCAAGGAGAAATGAGATAATGACTTTAATTTGGGTATACATATATTTAAATGTCTAAAGGACTCATGTATGGAGATGGTTAACTCAAAGAGCAGAGAGAATGGGAATAATGTGCAAAATAAGGTTTAGAGATGGTTGTGGTGGCTCATGCTTTTATTACCAGCAAGCAGGCAACAGCAATGTGGGAGAATTGCCTGCAGTTAGAGTCCAGTATAAGACATAAAGCAAAACTCTTATCACCAAAATAAAGATGATATAGATGTATAGATGGATAAGATATAGATGGTCATTATATAGGTTGATAGGTGTAGGAACAAATATATAGATAAATATACACAGACACACACACACATACATATATATATACATATATATATATATATATAGAGAGAGAGAGAGAGAGAGATGAGAGATGATAGACAGAAAGACAGATAATAAGTTAAAAAAGGAAGAGAGAGAGATGATAGACAGAAAGACAGTTAATAAGATAAAAAAAGAAGATAGACTATCAGGCAGTTTGGATACACCTTTGTGAGATTTCATTTCAGAGATGATAATTAACTTATAGAAATGTTTGTTCTCTCCAATGAAGTCTTTGAAACAGTAAGAAGATGAGTCAGGAAAGGATATAACCATAAAGGTTCAATTTAAAGTCTAGATACAGAAAAAGGCATGAAATTGAGAAACAAGAGACACAATAGCAACCCAGCCTAAAGATGGTGTCAAATGGAAAAAAAAATAAATGCTTTTGAAAAGGAAGTTGACAGGGTAAATTGCATCTTTCAGCAAAGACAACTTTGTTAACAGTGCTGTAGTCAAAGTGCTAGGAGGAAGCTTTCAGAAAAGTTTCAGAAGTCTATGCTGGGAACTTTGTCAAGGAGGGAGTCACGTCATGCAGAATCGACATGAGATGATATGGAGAAGAGTGTGAGAATGTGTAGGTATGTCTAGTAGAACCACTTTTTATCCTTGACTACCCTGCAAATAATGAGACTCAAACTATGGGTTATTTCATCTGGCTTTGATGATTACTGCTGGTCATCCCTAATCTACTCTTCTAACTCCTGGCCTGGCTACCTCCCCAGCAGTGCACCTCAAATATTTTGTGTTTCCTAGCCATGAGATCATGTTCTATCTGCCCTCATGATGGCTTCTTCCTCTCTTCTCATTCCTCCTCCTTTCCTCTCTGGTCTCTCACCTCTCCTTTCTCCTGTCTATTCTCCATCCCCAACCAGGTAACTAAGAACCTATCTGCCTCTAGTCCTTCCAGTAGCTGGCTGAAGTTAATTGTATTTAATCAATAGTTTAAAATCAAAGAGCAAGGTTTGCACAACAAAAGCTTCTAAATATGAGAATTCACTCATAGGCCTAAATTCTTCCATTCGGGTACAGAATTTAGCATTACAATTCATAGTAATAGACCAAACCTCAACATGTATGTTTTATGTATTTGTATAAATATAAATATATATATATGTATGTATATATATATATATATATATACATAAGGATGTGTGTGGTTGTATGTTATTATACAATGACAAGAGTTAGTTTAACTATTACAAATAGGAAGCATATTGTAACCATAGATGAGGTTATTAGGGAAAGAAATCAGTAATTCAGATCTCTCTGACATAGAAAAATAGATAGAAAAATTAGAAACATAGAGTTAGAGAAACATGGCGACACAGCAAAGTTTTAAATGCACAGTGGAACCAAACTGCTCCAAACCAAAGTTTCTCTGAATTTTCAAATGTAAATGTAAGATAATTAGATGAATATGTTTCCATTTGTGAACTCAGTGAAGCAGCTGAACAGAACTGTAAACACTGATGAATCATGAAGGTGATGGCAATGTTAAGTCCATTGTAGCTATAAACTAACACAGAGAGGGTATACTAGCAAGCTAGACATATATGGAGAGGGGGTATTCCTAAAAGTAAATTAAAATATAAAATATAAAAATAACTGCAAGTGATAATACTTTACCTACAATAACATGAATGATTGGGATTGGTTGTATGGTAGTCATTGTGCCAAAACTGAGCCAGGCAGAGAACTGAAGACCTCTTATGACAAAGCTGGCTTCATATAATGTGCATTATTAGAACTCAGCATGACCAGAGAACTTCAGTGGAAAATAAAGGTACAAAATGGGTGGCAAAGTCTGTCATGATTGAATTACATTGATCATAATCAGTGTACAACTGTAGAGTAAACAGACTAAAAGAATCAAAATCAATAGACAACAAAGAAATATGGATATGGAAGTCTCAGTTTATTCAGAAAACAAGAAAAGGCAGACAAAGAAACTTAAACTGAAAATAATAAGAATAAGGGAGAATCCTTGCCAGCCATCTTCCCTCATCTAACAAAAAACACTATGGGCTAACTATAAAAAAAAGAAGTGTGCTCCCAGACAAACACTATAGGCTAACTAAAAAAAAACAAACAAACAAACAAAAAAAAGAAGTGTGCTTTCAGACAGAGCTGGAATAAGGGTCTGTGCAAGGAGGCTCTGCAACAGTCACATGACCTGTCCATCTGAAAGAAGGCTCTGTAACACTCACATGACCTGTCCATCTGAAAGGAGGCTCTGTAACACATACATGACTTGCACATGTCTTGGCACTGTTAGGGTTGGGACTCAATCTTCAGCAATAAAATGCATAAAGTACCAAGATGCAAGACTTATTTCTAGAAAATACTTGAAGGGGCATCCGGATTCACTACAAAGTAATCCACCAAGATAGAGTTTTGCTGACCAAAATTTGATATCTCAATTTTGAAACATGAGATTAGAAACACATACACATACACACAAACACACACACACACATGCATACATGAAAGAGAGAGAGACAGAGAGAGACAGAGGTAGAGACAGAGAAACAGAGACAGAGTACAGAGACAGAGAGATAATGGATATAATGTCACAGACATGTGAACAAACATCACATCCTCCTCAGACATATCTATATTGAATAATTTAAATAAAAATAGACTAATCAAAATGGTAAAACACCCAAAGTGTTAAAAGGAAAAATAATACACAACAATCCAGACAGAGTAAGTGGTTTCAAGAAGGAGGGATTATAGCACATGCACTCATATTTGTCACTCAGTATTTATTCAATGCCATGTTAAGCTTGGCAGGTGCTATGTACATTAACTATCAAAACTAATCACCACATGTGTGTCATATACCTTTTGTTGGGTGATTCTATACTGTGCATGTTAATTCTCAAGACTAACCACCATATGGTATGTCATGTACCTTTTCAAGTATTACATAGCAAGATACTTTGGTATTAAAGAGACAAGTAGTTAAATGGGGGGGGAATTTCAGCCTAGATACACACAGACACACAAGAGTCTGATGTGATGTCTGCATTTTCAAAACCCTAATATTGTGAGATAGAACAGGAATGGGCCTTTTGTCAGATAAGTGACTGAAGGAAGGTTTCTGCCTATGAGATAGATATTGAAGCCAGAAAACATTCTCTAGGCAACAGGGCAGCATTAAAATGAGCATCATTATCAACAGATGATTTCATGTTAGCGAAGAGGTCAGAATGGGAAAGGCGCTGAGAGTATATGTTCAAAATTTGGTGATACACCTCACTGAAATGGCTTAAAAACAATGTGAGAATGTTTCAAGGAGACCCAAATAAATCATATCTTCTAGTTCTGGGACGAGATCATTGAAAGTTTTTGAGTAGAGAAAAATGACCTTGTGCCAGACCTGAGGACAATTACTGTTGAAGAAGATTGTTCCAGCATGGGGAAATGTGCCATTCCCTGGGCCTAGGGCCTCTTCTCTTTGATTCCCACAGTGATATTCCCCACTCCAGTGGATGGCACATGGCAAAAGGCCCAGCCTGTTCATGTACTTGATGGCCTTCTAAATTGTTCCTAATATTTTTGATGAGTGCTCTGTGAAGCTGTCATGGCAGTAGCTTTCACATACTCACTTGTTGGTTGGCATTCCCTCTTACAGGAGTCTCATAAAAGGTCATTGTATTCCGGACTCGCAGATTGCTTCTGCCAGGGATAAAGGAGCTTCCCAGGGCTCTCCAAGCACACTGTTACCCAGCCCAGTGAGAGGAAAGGAGTCAAATCCGGCAACAGTCCTTCAACAGCTGCCAAATGGCTCTGATGTGTGCCTTCCCTTGGAGGTCAATCTAACATTATTGTTTAATTTTCACAAGACATAGATGGTATGCAGCAAAGGATACAGGGGTCCCCAAGCCACCAAGCCCTTTGTGAAGATCTCAAGGGCTGAAGCATGGGACAAAGGAAACTTCCTGGGCTGCAACTCCACCTTTGACAATGGTTTTGATGTGCTTCCTAGTTATTTTATTTGAAGAACACAAGAGAAAAACTATTCTTGCCACTGGAAAGCCACTAGCATTTATCAGGAGAGGAAATTCCTTGTTATAAACTTTGATGAATACAGAAAGTACTTCTTTGGATGACCTGCTTGGACTTTCATGAGACACAGTTGGCTAACCTCCTTCTTATATTTTGAGTTTTGATAAATTCTTGAGTTCGTATTCTTCACTCCACATCTAGGAAAACTAAATGGAAGTCAGATGTTCTACTTTGGCACTGACTGGAAGGTAAGACTAGATAGCTATCAGTTTCATTCCTGCTTCTTGATTAACCAGCTCATGATCCCATGTGGCCACCAGTGCTGACTCTATGATTTTGTATACAGACCCCACTGAGACCCTCTTGTGTTCAACAGAGGCTAGAAAGATGCTTATTCATCTGGGCAAAAAGGTGCTTGTATTACGTTGCATGTTTCATAACAATTCTCAAATATGACTAAAATTTGTCATGGGGCATCATCCACACTGAGTATCTTATTAAAAATTATGAAGGAATTGCATTAATTCCAGTATGGCACATGTAAAATATAAAAATAGTTGGCTTCTATGTTCTTCTTTTCCTAATTGAACATCTGTTATATTTTAGACATATAAAACAAGAGGTATGGGAAAAGGGAGTGTACTCCACAGACTGAAACCTTGATGTGAATGGCAAATTGACCTTCCACTAGGAAATGACTGCTCCAGGGTCGTTTTTGGATTTTCACAGTAAAAGCTTACATTTGTCAGTGAAAGAGAGAGCATGTGGTATTAATTGCATGGTGATTTAGTTTTTGGATCAAAAAGCAAATTCTACAAGCAATTGTAGAAGAGAAAGAAAAAGAGGACAAGGATGCAGAGCTTTCCAGATGGCTTGTGGACTCTCCTTGATCTTTCTATATTTTAACAATAAGTATTTTATCTAGAATTCAACTACGTGGTACCCAGCACTCCAGAACACTGACTGTGCTGACCTTAAAAAGGGACAAAGTTTTTGGCTTATATCTGTGGATGCACACTGTCTGATGGCCTGGGGTACTTGATTTAATGAAACTCCAGGTTTTTATCCAGTGCCAGAGAAATGACAATCCTGTTCTGGGAACCTCACCAATTTCTCCATATATCAAAAGAGAACAACAGGACCCGGTCAGTATGGCACACTCACGTAATACCAATGCTCAAAGGTGGAGACACGTAGCCAGAGGTTCAAGACCAGGCTGAGCTATATCACAGCCTGTCATAAACAAACCGGCAAAGTCTAACAAAATTGAGCAGCCATTTTGGCAAGTGCCAGAGGCAGGCAAGCAACCCACCTTCCAGATCTGTTTTAATTACTGCAACAAAACACAGTGGATCGGCCAGCTCTGAGTAGCAATCGCCTGACTTTTATTTATTTATTTTGCTGTTCTCCAGTCTGGGAAATCCAAACACAAGACCTTCAGAGGTATGCTGCCCGCAATCTGGATCACGGAGGGTAACTGCTAACTGTGAGCTCATCTGGTAGACCAAGGTAGTTTGAGGGCCATCCTCACAAGAGCTCTAGCCTCGTGAACAAAGGAAATGATATATCATTTCCCTGAACATCTCACTTCCTTATCATAGTACATTTATTATTAATTTTAAAATCTATGAAATTGATGACTCCCAGATGTGGAAACATAAGCAGTCAGGGATTTTTACCTTCAACGAAGAAGCCTTGCCCAAGGTGTTGTAAGTCTGTGAAAGCCTTTTAATTTTAATTAATATGCAGTTTAAACTGCCAGCAAACAACTAGCCAGTTTAAAGTTTTAAAGTCTTGTGTAGCTTAAAAGCAAATTGAACTAAGGAAGAATAATTCAGTTTTTCCATAGCATCCACAAATGTAGAATTTATTCAGTATTTACTCTGTGCCATGACTGTAACACTGGGTTACACAGCAGAGGTGCAGGGCAGAGAACCAAGAGCAACTGACAGCAAAGAAACATATGGCAGCCAACACCCACAGGAGTCACAGAGTCCATGGACGAGGAGTGAGCACACTTCAGGACAGGTCTGGAAAACACCAAGGATCCTTTATGAAGAGCACTTTGTACAATCCAGAAAGAAGACAATAAATCTCACTCCAGGTAAATGCAAAGTTCCCACTTTAGCATCATTTAAAATGATTTAATGATTAAGGGCGTTAAAAATAAGACAATGTTAGCATCAGTGGAAGGAAACTCTTTGATGATGTGACTGGTAAATTCCTGGAGTCTCTGTTTTATATATATCCAGTTTATGGAAACTCGAGTAATTCTACAGTGAGCAGTTACATAGTTGTATGACTTATGCACATATGTAACCATTCCATCATGTGATACTCCTGTGACAACAGAATAGAATGAACAACTGGGATTACTAAGGCTGTGGCGGGTGACTTGCTGGATGCACAGGACTCTCCTACCTGTGCTGTCTCTGCTACACTGTTCTTTCCCCTCCCCTTTCTCTCTTTTATCTCTGTTTGACCCCATCTCTTCCTCTCTGGGAATAAAAGTCATCTGATTACACATGGAAGAAGGTGTCAGAACTGGACTCCTACTCACAGAAGCCATTTGAAATGGATTTGCAGAGATGAACAGGAAGGAGTCAGTCAGGAGTGGACAGTGGAGGCAAGGCTAGGATCTCAGTTCTCTCTTGGCATCTGTTCGTGCCTGTGCATGGCTGTTTTATTGATTACCTATAGGAGATTGGTTGGGCTGCAGACTGCAAGGCAGACCTAGGCTGATTTATCCTATGATTGTGACATTACTGTTCTGCAAGTGAACATCAACATAAAGGCAATGCTTAGAAAAAATAGAATACACATACATAGATATGCATGCACATCCACTCACCTATATACACATGCACATACCTACACTCCAATACACACATATGTATACACACATCCAGATAACTATATATCTATGTATACCTAAAAACATGTATACTCACATACATGCACATATCCACATATGCCTATGTATGTGTCTATTCACATAAATATACAGTCTCATATATATGCATGTGTGTGTATATATACACATACATAAATATACACACATATATATTATATCTATATACAATCTATGCATACATACACACACCTATTCACATCTATATACATATAGACATGTATTTACATATAATCATTACCATACATATGTATATGTATATATATAAATATGTCTATATTCTCATGCACATATACATACATACACATGTACATGAATACACACATACCCAGAAGCACACAAATATATCTGAACCTAAGACACTTTTTAAAACAGTTACATTGCAGGTCACTTGCTAGTTATAAAAACAGAAGCCATCACCCACATTTTACTTCAGGCGTTTCAATATGTGATCTCTGTGTGCCTTGTCTGCTGTTCAGGATCTCCTCTATGGTGGGTGGTACTTGCTTTTCTGCCTTGCATATTTTGGTCTCCGGATTTTAGAATATTCACTTGCTCGTGTGCGTGTGCATGTGCGTGTGCGTGTGCGTGCGCGTGCGCGTGCGTGTGCGTGTGTGTGTGTGTGTGTGTGTGGATGTGTTATGCATGTGCACGTGTGCGTGTGCATGTGCATGTGCGTGTGTGTGTGCACGCGCGTGTGTGTGTGTGCGTGTGCGTGTGTGTGCGTGTGCGTGTGTGTGTGTGTGTGTGTGTGTGTGTGCGTGTGTGTGTGTGTGTTATGCATGTGCATGTATTACTGGTGACTAAGGACAGGGCCTTGCACATGGTGGACAAACGCTCAATCACTGAGCTTCATTCCTCGTACACATTCTGTCCTGAAATTTCCCCAACTCTCTCCTCCCCTCTGGTCCCTCCCTTTCCTCCCTTCCTTTTTTCTCCTCTTTTATTTTTTCTCTCCTTCCATCTTTTCTGTTCTCCCCATATCTTTAGTCTCTCTCTTTTCTTCCTTAATTTCCCTCTCCCCCTGTCTCTTTTGCATTCTTGCCTCTGGGGAAAAAATGAAATGTTATTTACTACAACACATGACTTCCTTGAAGCTCTTGATCTGAGGCTATGTTGTTTCACAGACTATATTACCGAATGTTTATGGAAAAAGAAACTGAAGGAAAAGTGGTATGTTCAAACAAGATTGGTTTAGTGGTGGAAGTTGTGTAGTTAAACCATAATTCTACCATTTTGCTCTTCCTTCAATTTGTATTGTTTGAAATGTCATATAGGCATGTGTATTTCGATGCCACCCATGTCTAACTTCCTTCTGTGCAATCCCCCAGTTCTCCTCCATTTTTCTTACCAACTTCACGTGGGTGTAGGACCATTTGCTGGCTCATTAGTGGCCCGTTGGGAGCCACAACCCTCAAGAGAGATGAAGTCCTAGTCAACCATTTATGTTTCTTTTCCTACAACACAGATGGCCATGGATATTCCTGAGGTTTCTCTCCATTGTCTCTTAGTGGAGAGAGAGAGATAAATGCACATTAGAACAATCAGGTCTCAAAGGTTCTTGTGGGAAAAAATTTTCTAATTTATTTCATGAGAAAGTATGTTTTTCATGCCAAAGGATCAAGCTGATTATGGAGAGTGACCTCTTGCAAGCGGGCATTAAATAATATTCATTGAAATGCCAGGACCATATGCAATTTGTAAAGTAATTAACCACTGAACCTTTAAAACTTCAAGCTCGGATGAATAAGTTTACAGTTAAATTAGTAGGAGGAGATTGTTTTTTTCTTTTTCTTTTCTTTTTTTCTTTCTTTATTCAGAAAGGGCACAATTTTAAATTGCTATCTTTTGTTTAGGTGGACACTATCATGGGGATTCTTGGGTGCAAACTTCCATGACTTTCTGTTCATGGGTTAAACAAACTTAGGAACTAGTAATAAAAATCTAGTAATGTTGAAATTATAAAATCTCCCCACAGTAAATACAGCAATAGACTTTCTTAGACAGCATTCTTGCTGTGTGTCAGGACTTTTTCCTAATGAGGTAAGAAGATTCAGGTCCTCGCTATGTCAGGATGCTATGAGCTATAAGTGAATCCCCCCGTGTTCCACATGTTCCTTGTTCCACCTTCTCAGAGGTAGAGTGTTTTCTCATTATGCAGTAGCTCCATCAGAGAACATACAACATTCTCAAAAGGACAAATTTGGGAAGCAACTGAGAAAGAACTTCCATGGGGATGCACAAATTCAAGAGCTATTCTGTAAGGGATTTGCCTTTTGATTGACTGGTTTTACAAGTAAATAATGATAAAAATGCTTCCATGTGGCAAAAATCAGATCTGCTGTCAGAGTCAACTGCAAAATGTCATATGGCATTCTTCTACCCTGGCCCTCTCTAAGAGACATGTGTTTAATAATATTGAGGAAATGTAGATAGATATTATCTGCACTCCCATATAAACCACTGTCTCCATCTTTGTCTGTGATTCAGCATAAGAACTCAAGAAAGTGCCCACAGTTTGGGCTGAAAATCTTCAAGTATTGTTTAAGAGCACCTCATGGGCTTGAGAATAGATATAGGTGCTTTGGGAATTGAAGAGAGAGAATCTTCAGAACCAGTTCATGTCTTAAGTATAGGACACAAAGAGTCTATTATCAAGTATAATGTACATGCTATGAACCACAAAACCACTAGAGATTTAAGGGAGAACCGTGTAATAAATTTGTGAGCATTAAAGTTAAGACCTTGAGTGTCTCTGTCAGTTGCCTAAATGCACATGCTCTGGGGAGGTTTTGTTTTGCTTTGCTTGTTTGTTTCTTTAGACTACACTAGAATTTCTCACCATAAGGAAAGTAAACTGCAAATAGAAAAGAATCAGAAAGGCCTGCTGTTAACATAGCATAGCACACATGAAAGAAATGTGAGGTCACAAACTAAAGTATCAATGAAACTCGGATTTCCTGTGTTAGAATATAAGACAAATATAAGCAAAACCACATTGCCTCTGGTACTGTACTGTGCTCACAGGGACTAAGTCTACAAGTGAGCCTTACAAAAAATGATCACAACACACTTAAGTTTTTCTCTTAATGACTCAGAGTCCTGCAGGAGCAAAGGACTGTCATGGGGGCTCACTTGACTTCTGCTCCACAGTCATGCATGTGGTGAGTGGCCAGGCTATTCTTGGTTAGAAAAACTAATGTACGGGCTATAACAAATGTCATCAACAAACCACAAAGACAGACACTGCCTTGGCTGAGTAGCCACATCCAGAGGTATCTTTCTAGAAAAGCCCATTCTAGACTTTGCATCCCAGGGGAGGTTCTCCTCTGAGTTCCTGAGATGTATCATGGATGCTTGTGTGAGCTATTAGGAATCTAGGGAGTGTCTCTACAAGTCAATCACAGACCAAGGAGATATCAGCATACCATGTGACCACAAAGGCTGTAACTCCTTGAAGGTACCCTGGGAAAGTTAATTACACCCCTGAAATAATTTGACATTTCATTTGCAACCATGAATCACCCTCTGTAGGATCCAGTCTTCTGAGATTCATTTTCAGAGCAAACTAATCTTAAGAGTGTCAGACTGTGATTAGCAACACTGACACATTTTTCAGCTTGCTCAAAGCTGCGCCTACCCTGTTGCTATAGAGTTTGGTGGGAATCTTGACGATTATAATCTTGACATTAGAAGAAATGGCATAAATTTAACTACAGATTTCCTCACTAAGAATCAACCAAGATTTCACATGGAGGGAATGCTGGCATGTTCTAAGTGGTTTGTGTGAATAAATATAAGAAATGAATTGAGATAGCCCTGTGTGGAGTGGGCACTGTCTTTTCTTGTTGGTCAGCAAGTCACTGTTGTGGTTTGAGATAACATTGAAAAGATCAAAATGCAGAAAGAGTCCCTTTTTCTATTCAGCTTAAATATCAAATATTCTGAATATTATTGAGATGTCCTAAATCTTAAAAAAACAACATTTACTAAATGGAAAAAAATTCAACCAAAAATTGTTCTGCATAAAAAAGACTATGAAGAAGAATCCAAAAGACATTAGAAGTCAGGAAGGAGTTGAGGAGGCAAAGATAACTGCCAATAGAAATCCCTCTCTCCCTGCGGGACTGTAGGTGTCTTATGATCTCACAGGATGATGGGTCTTGACATTCAGTAGAGGAATTTATGTTTTACTCCACTAGGAAGAGCACCAAGCCATCAAGGAAGGACTTCCTGGGCTCACTCTTACACCTTGTGTCTCAAATCCAGGTGAGAACTTTTGTGTGTAAGAAAGAAGAAAGATTTTCAAGTGGTTAAAAAGCCAAATTTGGAGGATCGTTCCTAAGTCTTCCTTGGCTCTCACAGTTTGTGACGAGGGAGTTTATTTCAAATCTTTGACTAGGGTCATGAGTTTAATGAACATAGGAATAATAACATTATCGTTTTATCGTCTATCTCCACATGAATGCTGTTAGAGAGACATGAGTGTGTCAACGCTGTCTGTGGGTCAAGTACTGTGGACATAGGCCTAGCGATCCATCTTTGTGCACAAACATAGGCAACCATTGCTGCCTAGGATGAATATTCAGGTTTGGAGTCTGGGTTTACCTCTCAAATCACTTGTTGGATACTAACATTTATCATATATAATACAGGAATCATGACAGGTAACCATTGAATGAACATAGTACCTGGTGTCATTTTGGAGATAACCATGACTTTACATAGTACTGCCTGAATTACATGCAGAGAAAGTAGTGTCTCATTGCTGACACCAACGTCCTGAAAAAAGCTGCAGACATAAACCTGAATAAATTATAGCACTAATAAAGTTAACCTGGAAGAGTCCAAAATGGCACATGTAGCAGAGGAAAAGCAAACAGAAACAGTCCCTGCTGCTATAATTGCTACAATTTGAATGGCAATTTAAATAAAATAATTCAAATAGCCGCAATTAACACACACAGAATTCAATGGATCGGGGTTGTGTAGGACTTCACTCAAAATACACCATGGATTGAGCCCCCCTCCAAAGAATTAACCTTTAGAAATCTGGCTCCATAACATGAGAAGATGCTCTGCACTGAACATTAGGGACCCTGCACAGTAATGCCCTGCACAGTAATGCCCTGCACAGTAATGCCCTGCACAGTAATGCCCTGCACAGTAATGCCCTGCACAGTAATGCCCTGTACAGTAATGCCCTGCACAGTAATGCCCTGTACAGTAATGCCCTGCACAGTAATGCCCTGCACAGTTATGCCCTGCACAGTAATGCCCAGGACAGTAATGCCCTGTACAGTAATGCCCTGCACAGTAATGCCCTGTACAGTAATGCCCAGCACAGTAATGCCCTGCACAGTAATGCCCTGCACAGTAATGTCCTGCACAGTAATGCCCTGTACAGTAATGCCCTGCACAGTAATGCCCTGCACAGTAATGCCCTGTACAGTAATGCCCTGCACAGTAATGCCCTGTACAGTAATGCCCTGCACAGTAATGCCCTGCACAGTAATGCCCTGCACAGTAATGCCCTGCACAGTAATGCCCAGCACAGTAATGTGTACACTTCTTGTTTATTTTATCCGGATGAGAGTAGAAGTGTTCTTTTCTGTACTCCCTGGCTGAAGGTGGGATTTTGTTTTTTCCACATGGGTGCCTCTCTGAGCTCAGAGGAAAGCCGTTAGGTAAGAGTGCAGACTAGCTTTGCAGGGAAGGAGCCTGACTCGGGAAGGCAGAAATTCCACTTCTGCCTGAATGCAGGGGCAGGAGAGCAGCTTCTCTGCAGCTTAGGCCCAGATAAAGAGCTCCCTTCATCAGTGGATTAAAGCCCAGTAGCCAGAAATTTTTATTTGTGATGTGAGGAAATATGTTCAGTGTTTCTCCAGTCAACCGAAACCAAGTTGGAGACCTATTATCCAGTGCACACTGATCAGGTCAGCCTTATTCAAGTCCTGAACTGACACCATCACTACTGGTGATTTGTGGCCAGAAATGAAAAAACAGAAACATTGGAAAAGCTTAATATAAATGATTGATGATCTTACACTCCTTGTTCTGGGATCAAGGTTTTGGGAGAAGGACACTATTTCAACAAAAGCCTGATGCAAGAGCTTTAAGGTGCCTTTAATGCACGGACTATCTGCAGGTTTAACCCTGAAAAATAATCTTGACCCTAACAATGTCACTGCAAGGTTACAAACTCTTCCCCACTATTTTCACATTCCTACATAAATGCTTTGCAGGGCAAAGTTACAGGAAGGGCCAGATTATTGTTGCCACATTGCAATTGCTTTTATAAAGTGCTCCCCTCCTCCCCAAAAATTCTAGTATTCTGTATGAGTAATGTGCATTAAGGCACTGTTTAGTCAAAGTTATATTTCAAATAAGATTCAAGAGTTGGGGGAAAGTTCACAAGCATGAAGACCTCAGTTTATATCCAGTCATATGTAAAACTCCAAAACTGGGAGGTAGTGACAGGCTGGTCTGGGGTCACACCAGCCAGCCAAAATAACAAAATGGCAGCACTCAGGTTCCCTGAGAAACCCTGGCTGAAAACATAAAGTGTTTCCGTGGCAGGGTCTAGCCGCTGGGATTGGGAGCTCAAGCAATAAGGTGGATAGATAAGCAGCATTGACCCCCCCATCTCCATACATTAATGCATGGGTGAGTTTGCCAGAATTATATGTACAGATACCACACATATCCATAATAAGTTTCTTGATAAACTTAATTTAAAGGTTAGTTACTATCTTTAGTAATAGGAGCATAAACCAATAGTTAATGCTGAGAGACATTGACAGGATACAGTTGTTCCTACTGCAACAATGTCTGAGAGTCAACAGAAAGCTCTACCATTTATGCAAACTACTCATGAAAGTGTTAATCTTTCAAAAAAAAAAAAAAAACCAGAGACAACAGCAGACATAAACATCTGTGCAAATAAGCATTTCCTGTAAGGATAGTGGGAAGAAGTCTTGTTGGGAACGCTCTGTGTAGTATCCAGGCTTCTCAGGCAGTGTGACATGGTGACATGGTGAGAAGGGCAGAGTGCCACCACAGCCTGGAGAATGTAACTGCTTATTAAAAATTTAAATTCTAGGAATCAGGGGGTTGGGGGTGGGGAGAAAATGACAAAATAAAGACCAGAGCAGGAACACAACAGTGAGACTCAAACCAAGATATTCTCCCGGAGAAAATATTTCTATGCAAGTCAGCAGACATCAAAAATCATTTGTTTTGAAATAAGGACGCCTTATTTCAAGTCATCTTACTGCCCAGATATGCTTCTGCAAGGACTCTCTGCATAAGTGGGCAGGGTCTGAATGCTGCCTGCTCAGTAATAAAAAGTGCAGGAATTTATTCGAACTGACATTTTCTAGGTCACAATAAAATATCCCTGGATAGGTTTGTGGGTTTTTGTTTGTTTGGGGGGTTTTGTTTTTGTTTTGGGGGGTTGTTTTGTTTTATTTGTTTGTTTGTTTTGTTTTTCCCAAGAACTTTACATTTAAGATAAGAAAGAGTGCAGGAGACTCTGGGTCCAGTTATAAGCAGGAGCTGGATTACATAAGCAAATCTGCACTTTCTGGCTGGATTGCCTTCCGGGAAAGGACGTGAACTAGACTCCCACCACCCCTCGGCCTTATTCTTCCCTTTCTGAAGCCAGTGAGAAGGGGCCATTTGTTTCCCACATTGTAGTCAAGTATCAAACAAGGAGGTTTTACATAAGTGAACAATGGGGATATCAAGGATGTGTACCAGTGGCCAAGAAGCTGAGGGGACGTTAACAATTTTTATAATAATTACCACATATAAATTGTGTAGTTGTAAATACTGACAAGATCTCTATATTTACAGTACAGTAAGTATGAGGAACTTCTACACTTGATAAAAATGTATATTTTATATTTAGGTCACATAATCAAACACACACACATACACCCACACACTCACAGATACACACATACACACAACACACTCACGCATTCACATTCACATACACACACACATTCACACACACACAAATAGTATAACTGTTGTTAGATACTTAGGAATATTCATTGAGAAGTAGAGGAAAAGTAAAACATCAATGTGACTATTTCATAATTAATGCAGTACATAAACAAATGTAGAACTCTGGCATTTTTATGAATAATTGTATTTTAAATTTCCATAAAATGATACATAGAATTTCCTGAAAGGACATAGCTGCCTTTTCAACAACAATTTTAATTTATAAGACACAAATTACCAGGTACACCAGCTTGACAATTGCTTATAGTTTTTCTGTATTATCAGTATACAAGCATTTTTTTATTATTAGATATTTTCTTTATTTACATTTCAAATTATATCTACTTTCCTAGTTTCCCCTCCAAAAAAACCTCTGATCCCTCTCCCTCATCCTGGCCCTGGCATTCCCTTACACTGGAGCATAGAACCTTGACAGGACTAAGGGCCTCTCTTCTCATTGATGACCAACTAATCCATCCTCTGCTACATATGCTGCTGGAGCCATTAGGGCCACCATGTACAGTACTCTTTAGTTGGTGGTTTAGTCCCTGGGAGCTCTGAGGGTACTAGTTAGTCCATATTGTTGTTCATCCTTAAGGAGCTGCAAACTCTTCAGCTCCTTTGGGTCCTTTCTCTAGCTCCTTCATTGGGGACCCTGTGCTCAGTCAAATGGATGGCTGTGAGCCTCTACTTCTGAATTAGTTGGGTACTGTCAGAGCCTCTCAGGAGACAGCTATATCAGGCTCCTGTCAGTCAGCACTTGCTGACATCCATAATAATATCTGGGTTTGATGATTGAATATGGGAAGGATTCCCAGGTAGAGCAGTCTCTGGATTGTCCTTCCTTCAGTCTCTGCTCCATAGTTTGTCTCTGCAACTCCTCCCATGGGTATTTTGATTCCCCTTCTCAGAAGGAACGAAGTATCCATATTTGGTTTTCCTTCTTCTTGAGTTTCTTGAGGTTTATGGATTGTATTTTGGATATTCCGATCTTCTGGGCTAATATCCACTTATCAGAGAATGCATGCCATGTGTGTTCTTTTGTGATTGGGTTACCTCACTCAGGATGATGTTCTCCAGATCCATCTATTTCCATAAGAATTTGATAAATTCATTGTTTTTAATAGCTGAGTGGTACTCCATTGTGTAGATGTACCATATTTTCTGTATCCATTCCTCTGTTGAGGGACATCTGGGTTGTTTCCAGTTTCTGGCTATTATAAATAGGGCTGCTATGAACATAGTGGAGCATGTGTCCTTATTACATGTTGGAACATCTTCTGGGTATATGCCCAGGAGTGGTATAGCTTGATCCTCTGGTAGTACTATGTCTAGCTTCCAGAGTAACTGCCAAACTGATTTCCAGAGTGGTTGTACCATCTTGCAATCCCACCAGCAATGAAGAAGTGTTCCTCTTTCTCCACAATCTGGCTAGCATCTGCAGTCACCTGAGTTTTTTACCCCAACCATTCTGACTGGTGTGAGGTGGAATCTCAGGGTTGTTTTGATTTGCATTTCCCTGATGACTAAGGATGTTGAACATTTCTTTAGGTGCTTCTCAGGCATTTGGTATTCCTCAGTTGAGAATTCTTTGTTTCGCTCTGTACCCCACTTTTAACAGGGTTATTTGATTCTCTGGAGTCTAACTTCTTGAGTTCTTTGGGTATATTGGATATTTGCCCTCTATCGGATATAAGATTAGTAAAGATCTTTTCCCAATCTGTTGGTTGTTGTTTTGTCCAATTGACAGTGTCCTTTACAGGCAATTTTTTGAATATTAAGAACTAGGAGATGATTTCAACTCTAACCGAGTTTAATCAAGCGGGATAGTAGGCCACATCTTTGCACAGAACTTTTGGTTTGGAAATGGTGAACACAGAGCACATTTCAAACAGTAGAATGTCAGTAAAGGTACAAAAAAAGTTGTGAACACTCTTGAATTAAAAGTGCAGCAGATTGGGCCACCTGGAAAATTCAGGGAATAAAAGTGCTTACTGTCAAGCTTGAAGTTCTGCATTTGATTTCTGAGACCCATATGGTGGAAGGAGAGAATCAGCTCCTAAGATCTGTAATCTGACATGCACAGGTGCACCATGACACAGCATCTGTAATAATAAATATATAAATAAATTTTTTAAAAAATAAAAAATACGGTTTGAGATCTTTATTACAATGCAAGATTGTAAAGTACCTCTGAGAAGAAATGCCCAAAGACCATAGAACTCTGTGTGCCCAGTAAAAGAGATTTACTTACATATGTTTCAGAGATAGAATAGGAACTGAAGTCCTGAGGTCCACCCCATTCTCCTCAGCAGGCTCCAACCTTGGCTTCCACCAGGCATGTTGTACATGGTCCACTAGAGCAGTAGAAAATTCCTCACAATGCCTTTATGACAAATTGTGCATAGGAAACGGAGCACAATGCCAAGATTCTTCATGAACTACAGGCAAGCGGGGAACCAGAGATGAAGAGAGCAGCATTCAATTTGACCAGAAAAGCTACTACTCAGAGAGAAGGTTGAGAAACATAAAACAGAAGTGTCTATGTGGTAAATGTGACCTTTAAGTATCTCCAGAAAAACATCATTGACATTACGAGAAACTTATTCAGTAGCACTCTATATTTATTGTTAATATTTTATTTTCTTTAAGGAACATACTTCAAAAATCTCTTACATAAAATGAATAAAATAGTTCTTCTCTGTGTGAATAACGTGATGCTCAAAGCACAGCTTGTTAATTATTTAATCTACCCCCATAGTAGATAGTGATTACAGGGTGACTTCAAAGGCAATAGATCTCAATAAAGTGTTCCATGCTACCTACCCTAATGTACATCCAAAGAAAACATTGCTAAATCCAATTCAACATTGAGAGTAAGATATAAGTATAAAGCCAATAAGATTTTATTACCATTTAAAGATAATATTTAGAGGGCTGAATTATCTTAGTCTTTAATATGCCACTTTAATATGATTCTTTATACTTAAGCAAAAAGTAAACGCCTTTTTAAACATAAATAATTATGAATATAGTGGAATGAAAGACTTCAGCTGGGAGTTAGAATCCAGGAAAACCTTCACTGACTTGATTTTAATGGACTGACAAATCCAGCTACAATTGTGATGTGTAGCTTTCAATGTTGCAATTACAGCATGCCCCCTTAGATAGCTGCTACATACAGTTACCAGGTTGTGTGATTATGAAATACTTATACTAAGTGAAACAGCTAATTCCTTAATAATCCTATCTGAGATACTGATTGCCAGGTAGTAAAATGTATGAAAAAAGGTAAAAACTGAATGAAGGAGGAAAAAAATTGGACTATTGCAATTCCACTTTTAAGGGGAATTGCCTTGTTAATAGCCAGGACAAGGAGCAGTTGATTCTAAGGCCATTTTCTGAGCCCACTCTGATGCAAAGGTAACACTTTTCAAATGAAGCTTCACTAGCCAATAGGAAGTTAGGATTGCTCCTTATAAAAGACAGTGGGTCTAAACAGACAGAAGCTCTCTGTTAGTAGCCAAGAAAGGATGTAGAGGACAGACAAGTACAAAATACAGGATGCATGCATTTTAAACTATGAAAGTCACAGAAAAATAGTCTCCTTAGGAACAAATATGTGGGTCGCATAATGACTGTGCTGCATTTTCCGACAAGCAAACACTTTACTCCCTGCAGCAGAAAACGGCAGGCGTTTTGTTCTGATTAGAAACCAGCAGAAACAAGGACCAATGTGTATATGGACAGCGGAAACAAGGACCAATGTGTATATGGAAAGCCCTCCTCATCCTCCTTCAGCTCTTCCTCCTCTTAATCCATATTTTGTTCCTCCTCCTCTTCCCGTTCTCTGTCTCTCTTTGTTTCTGTCTCTGTCTCTGTCTCACTGTTTTTCTCTCTCTTCCCCAATCTACTGTGTGCATGCAAGTGTGTGTGTGTGCATATGTGTGCATGTGTGCATGTGTGTGCGTGCATGCGTATGTGTGCTTGTATATGTGTGTGCGTGCATGTGTGCGTGTATGCATGCATGCGTGTGTGTGTGTGTGTGTGTGTGTGTGCTTGTGTGTGTATGTGTGTGTGTGTGGGTGGGTGGGTGTGCATGTGGGTGTGTGTGAGACCCAGAATCCTGGACATGCTCCACAAACCCTCTAACACTGACCCATGTACTTAGCCTTATGATCCGTTTTTTTTTTTTCCATGATGTGACATCAGTATTGTTTTCTCACTGAGGATAAGATGCTCACAGAGACATCTGGCCAGTTGGAAATACGATTGGCATTATTTTGGAATAAAATTGTGAAGTGTCAATAGCTTTCAATGTTTTCCCACTTTTAGAAATCCCACATATCACTCTATTTGTTCCCATTTCCACAGCTTCTAGAACAAGTAATAATCACCAGTGTTCACCTCGACTTCTTCATCAGCTTATCCGGTTGGTAGATAGAGTATCATCTATGGTCTTTACATTCATTGTAGACATTAACTTTTCAATTCAAATCTAGTTGTGTTATACCCTCCCCAGCATCAAGAAAAAGAAAGAAAAAGAGAGAGAGAGAGAGAGAGAGAGAGAGAGAGAGAGAGAGAGAGAGAGAGAGAGAGAGAAAGGAAGGAAGGAAGGAAGAGCTTGGTATTGTCACTCATCTCTTTGTTGCCTCTTTGCACACTGGTGGTATAGATGCCACCACTCTCTCTCACTACTAAGCCTTTGTATGTCTCCGTCCAGTCTGGAAGAATCCTCTACTGCCTCCACCCTCCACTGACTTGCTGACTTTTTACTCTCCCTTCAAGGATCACTTCAGGCTTTGCTTTCTCTACTTGTTAAATTCTTTGACAGAAAGGTGTCACTTCCTCCCAAATCATCCATCTCAGAGTGAATTTTAAAGCTTTCTTAGAAGATACCAGTGATTTTCTGGTGAAATGACAGTCAATGCTGAGAGTTAAATTGAATGAAGATGGGTGGTTCAAACATTGCTCCCAAAGACGCCTGGTATACCTTCTATTCACAGCCTAGAGAAGTATGTGTGTGGCTTCTTGGAACTCCTGCCCATCTTGCACCTTCACAAGAAGATGCTTCACATCTTCTATTGTTCCATGGATGCCTTATGAGCCTCCCTAGATCAGAAATTTGGGCTATCATTTTAGTCATGACAGAGTTCCAGAACATCAAATGCTCAGGAAATACATTTTTTTATTTAACATTCTTCAGAATAGCTATTGCTATGTTCTCCTTCACCTTCCCATTCCTCTCTGAATGCCCATTGTATACAATAGCGTGAGCTAATGTATTCACTCCAGCACATTTAGCATCTATTTGTTTATCTTTGCATAAGCCAAAAATGAAAGATGGACTGTTTGCTAGCTGCTTAACTTCTGTGAGTACGGCATAATTATAAGTGAATTGGTAAGTAATGAAAACATTAAGTGTTGTGTAAAGATTATGACTCCAGTTCCTAGTAGGGCAATTAAATTTATGTTTGTTACTCTGTCGAACACTGAATGAGGATATGGTTTCCCCTGTGATTATGTAAATAGCTGATTGATAACAGCATAGTAGTGGTTATGAAGGCCAATTCTACTCATTATCAAATGTGTGACTAAGCAATTCATTTCACAATTGAGGTGATGATATCAATCACTGAATCATAATCCAGATGAGATCAATGTTGAACCCTAATGAATGGAACAGGCTGAAGACAGCTTCCCTTTCTGTATTGTGATGTGTGAAAAGAATAGCAAGTGAGCACATGGATCAACAATCAGTACCTGCAAATTGTGACTTGATCATCAAGGCTTTTACTTGTGATCAACATGCACGTAATGACATGTGCTCCATGACATTTTCAGGAAGTGAAAATACACAAAGCCTGGTCCATTGCATAAAGCATGGATACAATGGGCATGGGTGATCAGTTTATTTTTTTTCTCTTTCCTTAACTTCTTGTTGCAACATGTAATGTGATTTATGAGTATAATCATCAGAAATTTTTTTACAAGATATTTTTCCAAGTGAAATTCTACTGGAATTGTATTTGTCATTTGATTGAAGAATGATTCTCAATAGGATATTTAAGAAAGAGGTATTTGCATAGTGATACATAAGAGAAACTTGGGATTATATCCAGATACTTCCAGAGTTCAGCCAGGTGTTTATCTCTGACAGAAATGAGAGAAGTACAGCCCCTGGTTCATTCTTGGAAATGTGTCATTTGGTTTGTTTGGTTTGTTGGTTTTCTTTTTTGTTTTTTAGGTTTTTCAAGACAGGGTTTTTCTGTGTTGCCCTAGCTGCCCTGGAACTCACTCTGTATACCAGGCTGGCCTCGAACTCAGAAATCTGCCTACCTCTGCCTCCCTCCCAAGTGCTGGTATTAAAGACATGTGCCACCACTGTCAGGCGGGAAACGTGCCATATTTTATGAAAGCTATCATAAAGTTTTGTCAAGACTTATAAAGACTATATTGGAATGGATTTCATGGGTAGAGAAATCATTGTCCTCAGGTGTGTAGCTAATACTGAGTGCACAAGGCCCAATAGTTAGGTCCAAACCTAATGATTGAACTAACAAAACGTTTTAAAAATAGCTATTCAAAAAAACAAAATGAACAGATAGGAATGTGACAAAGACATTCATACATAAGAATGGAGAAAGAGTGACAAATGAGAATAGGCAGTATGCATTTTATACATGTAATTGCGAAAGAACAAATTAATTAATTAAAAGTCCTATGTAAAAAATATTGTCACATCTTTGTATTGTGTTCCTCCAAATATTACTAATCTGGTCAAAGCTGGGAAGCAACCTAAGTTGGTGAAACTTTTAAAGATCTTAGTAAGATAAAAGTAGCCTCGGGTCTGGAAGAACAAGTTGACTCTATTTGTGAGGATGATGAAGTATCTTAATAGTGTTTTTCTCATATGACTGGTGGACTGTTTACTGTGGGTTTGCAGATGTACCTCCATCTTGCTGCTTGGAGCTTCATTAAGTGGAATCAGTGTTGTAGAAGCTGTCTTCTGATATGACATAAACTTTGCACCCATCAACTCACTGCATCTGTACATACCTGTACAGGACCATACCCATCATCATTTCACCCTATGTGGGAAGGAAACATGAGATATACCAAGGAACTATCAGAAAGTAATGGATGCTGGAAAAGGGGGAGTCATTTTCTTCATTGATATGTTCCCCCACATGCCAGTAAATGGCTCTACACTAATGTGCATGCAAACAACCACAATAATACAAAGTGTGTCCAAAGAATTCAATGGACATCAAAGGAGATAGGGTCTTGTTGGAAAGGTGGATTTTATCATAATCCACAGGACTAAGAGACAATACTGTGTATTAAAAGGCTCCAAATTCACTATACATAAGCATGAAACTGTCAAAGGCAAAGAAATAGAATAATGAAGAGAAGACACAGTTGGGAAGGTATCTGGAGATCACATGAAATGACAGATTCTTGAAACAAAATGAGGTTAAACAGTAAAAATAAAAATACGCTATTATAAATTGCTGATTATTTCAACATTATTATGCTTGTTAAGTCATTATAATTCTGTCATACTTTTAGGATAGCTTTCTTAGTGTCAAAAATACTCAGAAGTTCTTAAAGTTATGAGGTGAAAATTGTTATTCTAAAAGATAAATTAGTAATTCTGGAAAATGTTTTACTATCAAAAGGCAATATTTGTAATAACTGCAAATCTCTTTGTTCTTCCTACAATTAGCCATCTGGCAAATGAGATATAATTGGGTCATCATTTGGCGATGCAACTTCAATAAACAGGAAGAACACTAGTCACACAATGAACCTCACTCTGTAATCTAATAAAATTGATTACCATTTCTCTCAATTCCAGTTTTGTTTTAAATTGCTCTCTTTGTTAAACCTTGAGCATCTCTTTGGTAAAGATGGATAATGGGGCTCCCTTCCAACTGATAAGCAGAAAAACTAGAAATAATGCCAAATCTTTTATTTTTGGTCATCCTGCCAATTTCTAGTAGGGTTGTATTATTGGGGTTACTCTCTGATTTCTTATGCAGAATTTCACACAGCAAACACTCACTGGAAACCTTCTACTGTGAGCAGTGCACCAGCCTTTGTCATTCATGCAGAGAACACAGCTTTGAGGAAGAAGTAGGAAAATCATAAAACCAAATTTACACATTCAAGATCAGCTCAAGAAGAGGAGCATCAGGTGAAGACTTCAAATGCATTTCTAAAATTACTCCATGTACTATTGTCTCTTGGAATTTAAGAAGTCAGGAGTTAAATGAATTTTCTCTTCTTTCGTTACTTATCTGTTTATTTTCTTGTTTATTGAAGATGTAATCTCTTAGAGGCTCACTCGGAATTCCTGAACCTGCCTCTATCTCTGGAAGCTGTAATAAACTGAGACACTACAGTTGGCTTTTTAATACATTTTGGCTAGAATTTACATTTAAGTTAGTATCCATGTCTAGTACAGGCAACTCAAGAGAAATAGTAGTTTGAAGATAAAATATCAGTGAACTAAACATCAACATGGCTGAATTGAAGCTTTGATGGTATTTTTAAACACAAAAGGCGACTAAGTAATGTTGACCCATACACCAGTAACACAATTGAAATGATGAGATTCACAAAGGCTGGTCAGAGAATAGCTACTCTTTTAGAATAGACAAGGGTGAGGATGGAATTTTGAAGCCATATTCATCTCTAACTAATGACAAGAGGAAAGTGTGGCTAGTAAAACATCCTGAGTTGGAATGGTTAGGAATATAAAGGCAAACAAGCATCAAGTCCTAGAAATGTGAAACTAAAACCTCTGGATTATAATACATTTTCTTTATTAATGGCATATCACAAAATCCACAAAACGAAAATGGTTGTAATAAAATATTTTACTTCTGTACTTGTTCATGGGTCACCAAAAAGCAACTCTGCCTCATCTGTTGGGCAAGCAAGATTGATCCCCAGATGCAAGCAGAGTCTAGTTACCTTACAGGCATCTCCTAATTCTTTCAAGTTACGTCTAATTTGGAAGACTTTTTTTTTGTGGCACACAGAAAAGTCCTGAAAAGCTGTCATTTTCTGGGAAGGCCTGAAAGATCTCACAAGGACTCTCTGCCCAAGGTGCAAGTTTTAAGGGATCAACAAGCTGGTATACAAACCCATTAAAATGGCATAAAAACAAAGAGAGTGGCACAAAAACACAAAATTGGAATTTCTCAGAGACCTTAAGAATTTCCTGAAGAGCAACATGACAACAGGACTCCAAACAAAAAAATGTAAATTGCTATGTTAGATACATATGGCTGAAACCAGAAGGAATAGACCAGGAGTGTGTGTGTGCATGTGTGTGTGTATGTGAGTGTGCATGTGTGTGAAGAATCAGGAGAAAAGTAACACAAGCAGGGGGCATGGCATCAGGTAACTCTCCCATCAAAGGATCAAAGGCATATTCTCCTCTTCGCTCAGTGTCTTTGTGAGTTTTTTATTGATGTCATAAAGACAGTGATGAAATGCTAGTTGAGGAGGAAAAGATTCATTTTATCTTACAAATCTCAGGTTACAATTTATCTCCATGGAAAACGATGGCAGAAATTCAAGGCAGGACCTTGGAGTCAAGAACTTTGTAGATACTATGGAAGAGCACTGCTTGCCAGCATTCTTATCTTCCAAGCTCCCAATGAACAGGCTATTAAATTCTAAGCACACAATGGATTTCCTATCCCAAAACTCCAGTGTCATTCCTCAACCTTCCCCCAAACATGATGAAGTTTGCCACAGTAATGCACCATGAATTTGGTATCAAATTCTGTCTTAGTTAGTTTGTTATTATTATTGATGCAACGAATACCTCATCAAGAACAACTTGAAGAAAAAAGAGTCTATTATATATTACAACTCCTAGGTTACACTTTATCACTAGGAGTACTCAGAACAGGAATTCAAGACAGTGACCTGGAAGCAGGAAATGAAACAAAGGCTATGGAAGACCACTACTTACTGGTTTGCTCATCCTAACTTTCTCAGTCTGTTATCTTATACAAACTAGGATCAATTACTCAGGAGTAGCCACCACACACAGGGAGCTGGACACTTCCATATCAATCATTAAGAATTCCTGAAGAGCAATCTTATTGGCTATGTTTCTCAATTAGTTACTTCTTCCCAAATGACTTCAACGTGTGTCATGTTGGAGGAAAAAAAAGAAAAACAAACTGGCCAGCCTATTCAGTAATGAATGTTTTACAAAGCCCTTAAGAAAAGTCTGTGGACTTAATTCTAAAATATGGTCAGTACAAAAATTAAAACTGTGATCCAATATTCAACAAAAATCTTGATGCTTTGACACAATCATGTCTGACCTTTGGCTCAAATACCACATACAACCACATATTCCTTCAGCTAGAATGGAGAGCACTAAGTTTGGTCCACACACGATCAACTTAGATTAAACATTGTGGGTTTTATTTAAATCTTAGACAGTTTAATATGTATAGATAGAGATTGGATATTGATATAGATTTACATATAGAATATAGAAAGTGGTAAAGAGAGATATGGATGGAAATAGATATACAGATACAGAACACACACACACACACATACATATATATATATATGGAAAGAGAGAGAGGGAGAAAGAGAGAGAGAGAGAGGAGAGAGAGAGAGAGAGAGAGAGAGAGAGAGAGAGAGAGAGAGAGAGAGAGAGAGAGAGACTGGGTCATTTCCATTCTGTTACTCTGTCTTATGACCCTAAATTCTAGTAGAAATCCTTATTCTTAGCAACCCTCTCCTACTTTCATGTCTTCTGAGTATGTGCATGTGTACATGCATGCATATCTACCTGTATGTCTGTATATGTGAATTTGTGCATGTGCCTCTGAGTGTGTGTAATAGAATTACCTATACTGTTGTTGCTTAAACTTTATTTACTGAAGCATATGTAACTTATGAGAATTGTTTTGAACTCAGGTGCACGTCTCTTAAGACTGAATTTTTCTGTACGCGACAATGTTGAGTAATAATAGTGTCAAAAATTAGGACATAGCTGGGTAGATGGATCAGAGTGCATGTGACAACAACCACCTTATTCTAAATAAAAAATTATAAAAATAATAAGTCTATAGTAGAGACTCCATTTTTATAAACAGTAGAAATACCTGGAGTGCTTTTTGGAAATATCTGTGCACAGCACCAGACTGATTAAATATAAATCTCTGAGGCTTAAGTACACATTTAATTTTAGACAATTTTTACATTCTTTTAGGCGAGCCAGATATACAGAAAAGTTGTGCAGACACATGCATTGTCCACCTTGTAGGAACGTTTAAACACAGGCCAGTTGTTGTTCAGAATGTAGTTCCAATTTGTACACATGTAAACGTGAGCAGTGGTATTACACACACGCGTAAATATACATATCTATGGAGACATGAACCTGGGACTTGGAATCATACATACTGGTTGTTTCATAATGGTGAGATTTTTAAATGTTGGATTTTTAGTTTATTATTTGTACCTCTGTGTAATTTCTAGAACTTGGGAAGTGATATATATCATGTTTCTCAAATCTGAGACAAAAAGCTTTCCTACAGAGAAACTCAAACCAAAGCAGATTCTCTGGAAAGGAAGGAAGGCAGGGATGTCTGCATTAGAGATTTGGGGGAGGGGAATGGAAGAACTAGGTCTGATCCTTTTCTGTAAGATCAACATGTTCTCAGAGATCCTGGCCCAGGTTGAAAGATGCCGAAGTCTTTTTCTGTGGTGCTGAATGAAGCTAACCTAAAGTTTTCTCATGAAGTCCTGATTTACCTGAAGTGCCTTGGGAGATAGAGTTGAGAATAGCTACTGGTAGTTCAGCATTTGACACACACGTTCAGTTCATCTCATCAACTTCCCACAAAATGGGCTTGATGAGTTAATACCTGAATATGTTAAAATTGATCCTCTCAAACTAAGAAACAGAATAAGTTTTCATCTCGTTTTGATCTTATGAGGCATTCTGTATCTTTTTACTTAACAACAAAAATAAGTTCTACCTTTCTAGGGAGGAGTATAGGGAAATGAACTAAAATAAAACATAGAACAAGGAAAAGCATAAGTTGCCAAAAATTTGGATGCATCAATATGCAAGGCAGCATAATCCGGACTTGAGCCTGGTTGATTTGTTAGGCCTTCACCAAAGACATGGGCAAATTTATAGCCCATTTTCCTGTCTTTCCTCAAAATTATTTTGTTTCTGCACAATAAGAAGAGCAGACTGCTGGTCTCCTTGTGAATAACTGTGTCTGTGCCTTTTGAGACTTGGGCACATATGTTTCAACCATAAATATTTGTCACCAGGAGCTCTGGAGAAAGCCTATTATCAGGAATTAGATGGCTTCGTGCCTCCTGACTTTAATACGAACTGGCAGAAGTTGAAGGAATTAACTCTTTGTGTCACAGTTTCAGACAAGTGACAAACATGCCAGCCTTCCAGACCTTACTTAACATAATGGTCAGGGGGTTGTCAGTTGCCTCTCTTACAAGATTCACTATTCTTATAGGTAGAGCAGGAGCTAGAGAGACTCCACAGTCAGGAGCATGTACCTAAGATAGTTCCAGATTTCTGGATAGTTCCAGATAGTTGCAGAGTACCCAAGATAGTTCCAAGAACATCTCACAACCTCCTGTAATTCAAGGTGCTGGGGACCAGGACACTCTCTTCTGGTTAGTCTAAGCACCTGCACTCAAATACACACACCTCCTCCATACAGATATAATAACAAAGAAGTTTTTAAATGAATGAAATTACAATCTTAAATAATTATTTAAAAATGGACCAAATACATGCTTTTTGACTACAAAAAAATATAATTCATTCATTTAAAAGTACTCTAAGCATGCATGGCACAGAATCACAAGCCTTGTACTCCAGTACTTTGGAGGCTGAGACAGGAGAACTCCAGCAAATCAAGACCAGCCTTGCCTACACAGTCATGTCCATGCCAGATGGGGCCACATAGCAAATTCTGTCTCAAGAACCATACAAACAAGATCAAAATAAATTACTCTTCCGGCTCAGTGCATCCAGTGCCACAATAAGGGTTCTATTCACACTTCACCTACCCTCACGTAAATATTTGTGTTACTGAAGAAAAAAACAAAATGTTCATAATTATAAATATATAATCATGAATAAAAATTTTAAACATTGTCAGGCTTCCTTTATAGGATAATCTACATGTGCACAGTTTAATTAGCTAGGATTCTGGGGCTGGCCTCATCTAGCTCACAACAGAAATAACGTACTATGTGAGTGACAGCTGTTATTCTCACCACCTGCATATACTCTGCATCTTTGTTTTATCCAGTGGTAAGAGACTGAGCTACATAGAGCCTCTCCAACACACACACACACACACACACACACACACACACACGTACATGCATACACACACGTACATGCATACACACATGCACATGCATACACATATGTGCCTGAATTATGAACATAGCTTACTACAAGCAAGGCCTTTGCTTATATAAAACTTATCACCAAAGTTCTCTTCTTCTAAAATGCTTCCCATATTCTTCGCTAAGTACCTGTCAATATCCTAGGAATGCTAGAAAAAGAAGTATACCAAATGTGTTCAGCCTGCAGCAGTCCTACGTGGGCCTTGAAGCGGGAGACAGTTACTTCTCCCCACTGCAAATTCAAAACAGGCCAAGTCTTAGCATATTGAATTAGAAAGAGTCCCAGTGTAGACAGAAGTCTCACTGAGTGGCTCCAGGATAAAAAAAAA
>NW_022196898.1:102800547-102810251 GCF_008632895.1 Mastomys coucha | reverse complement strand
TTTGGTGTTTTGAGACAGGGTTTCTCTGTGTAGCCCTGGCTGTCCTGGAACTCACTGTCGACCAGGCTGGCCTCAAACTCAGAAATCTGCCTGCCTCTGTCTGCCTCAAGTGCTGGGACTAAAGGCGTGCGCCACCACTGCCCAGGAGGTTCTACTTTCTTAAGAGAGCAGGAATGTCATTGAGAGAGCTTCTCTACTGGGTCAGTTGAGGTGGCATACTAATCCCTAAATGTGGATAGTATTATTCCAAGGACTGTAGCCCCAGATTAATAAAGAAGGAAAGCAGGAGCTGAACACCAATACTTATCTCTCTCTGCTTCCCCTGCCCTGATGGGCTGTGCCCTAAGCTGTGCCAAAATAAACACTTCCTTCCTTCATTTGATCTTGACTGTATTGCCACAACAGTGAAAACAGTAACTAATAACATACGATTTTTAACACAATAGTGTCTGTGTCCTGGGCTGTGTAAGGAAACAAGGCAAACTTTGTCTCCACATGGAATTTTCCACAGTGGAGTGGCCTTTGCTCCTGATCATGCCCATGGGATTGTTTTTGCTCATTAACTGCACTGGGAAAGATCAATTGCAACCTGTCGCTTTGATGCAAGAAGAGAGACTCTTCATTGCATGTGAAAAAGTCATTTATCTTTTTAAAAAGTAGAAAATGTCACAAACATACCTAGCCTTAAAAATACTATAGTTTTAGCACATTGATCTGGAGAGTAACAATTTAATGATATCTAATGAGTTGTAATAATCATTATAAATATGATTTACTTAAAATAACATCTCTTTGGGAATTTAGAATATAAAAAGAGTGTTTGTGCAAAATTTTTGTCATGTTTTTCTATAATTGAAATGTTATTTACCTCTTGCTAACAGGGCAAGCTGCATGTGTAGGGTGGTATTTAAAGGCAATGCCGGATTCCAGCTGCTCTCATTCAGGCTTATATTTAACGCTGCTACCTCTCCTTCCTTAGATGTCATAAAAGGGCAAACTCAAATATCCAGTGTTTTCATGCAAAATGTCATTCATCACCCAGTTACATCCATGCACTTATTATAAACCGTTGCTTGGTGGGATCTTTGCAAGAAAACCTGGGGTATCTTATATATCCTATTAAATCTAAAAGAGTTGGTCTGCATTTGGTACACAGAAAGGAATGACTTATAAAATGCATGCTTTAAAATACTTTATTCATTTTGCTTTCTCTAAATGTATGTCCACATGTTTTAATGGGTTAGAGATGTACTTTAAAAAGTATATTTCTAAAATAAAATTATATTTCTATAAATTTCCATGGTGAACAAAACAATTATTGCTAGCTGTCCATGAGGCACCAGATCAGATTTTGGAAGACCAATTTGATGCTCCCCATTTGATCTCTGAGTGGCATGTATTCCAGAAGGAAGTTTAATTATACATCTGACTCCCACTCACCCATTTGGCAGAATTCCATTTGATTTTATTAAACATGGACTTGAAAACATGAGGCAGAGCTTCATCTTCCATTCTTTTTCATCCACCAAGAAAGTAGAGTTTGGAAGCTGAAGTTAAAATTCTTACAGATGTAATTTCCTGTTCCTTCTTGCCTTAGATCTCATTCCCTCAATCCAAAACAGAAAATATTTTTACGGGAACACTTTGGAGTAGGTAACTTGCCCATTCCACAACCTCTGTTACAAAGAAGAGATGATAAATGACTCTTTCCATGCTTAGGGAATTCCGAATTTCTGCATCTAGTGTACAACTTTAATAAAACAAGAGGACATCTTGGTTGAGAAACACCTGGGCCCACAGAGCGACAGATTCTGGTCATTTCTCTCAGACATTCTGAATTGAATCTTTCGTTCAAAAAGCAAAGTGTTGTGAACAGCCAAAAAAATGTCTGAATACTTGAAGCTCAGTGTTGAATTTGTTACCCTTCGTATAAGTGATACTATACTGCACAGGTCAAAAACCTTCAAGGCTCAGTTTTCATTTTCTTTTTAATGAGTGTGTCATAGTAACTTTTGCTGATATGAAGTGTAATGAAATTATTCATGAAGGTACTAGCCCATTGCAGACTCACAAGTAAAAGAAGGACAATATTTGCTATAAAGAGAAAAAAAAAGTTTTACCTTTATTTAGGAACTTGATAAAGAACAAAATATTGCTTCAAACACTATAGTTTTGGGAGATCAGAGAGTGGGAGGTGATAGTCAAGAAGCAGGCTACTTTGAGAGCATAGAAAGAAGCAGATTTCTGTCCAGAAAAGGGTAAGGTGACAGGCCATCACAGTGGCATCTGAGATGACTTGATTTTTCTGTACAAATGAAATTGGATGCTAAAGTAAATAGGATGATAGCATTGTCTTTGGGGTTGGACATTACTGCCACCCTCAGAAGACTGGACCTGGCAATAGTTCATTCTAGAAAGGAAGCCATGCATCCAAACCTCAACTGAGATTCTAGTCATCACTGCCAACTCCCCCATCAATACTGAAGCTACATGCATTTCTTCATGGTACTAGCATACACAGGTAATGGAAGACTGAATGGGGATGAAGGAGCTCTAGTGACTTCTTGCATAAGCTGGAGGAGATGCCAGGGACAGCTCTGTTGAGTCACTCACCCTTTTGTAAGGAACTACTCAAATATTGTCCAGGAAATGACCCCAATGTATTAATTAATTTACCAAAAATAAACTTTAATGAAGTTGTCTATTAATTCTGTGGGTGTCCTATCTGGAGTGAACTATGCGTGTTCTTGTATTGTCCAGAAAGAGAAACACCATAGGAAGCAGTGAGTCACAGAGTCCATAATTATTCATAAACCCCTGGTATATGTGTGAATATCTGTAGCCAGCCTTGTCTAAACTCCTTTTAAGAACAAAGAATAGATACTGACCTTGTTCATGAACCAAGTACAAAGATTCCTTAGGGACAATTAAAGAGAAGGGTGGTAACTTTATTTAACTTTCATACCACAATAATGATATCATTGTCAATCATAACATTACTAATAAATTATCCAAGGGTAAATGATCACAAATTCACTGACAAAGTTATTCATTTCAAGGTTAATGATCATTGAATACTCATGGTTCCTAAATATAATTCATCACATGAGCTACATGGCTGCAACAGTTTGCTAAAGGACTTTGTATACTTCACAGGTCCTTAGACCTTATAAAATCTCTCAGCCTCTGGACAATCTTAGGATCTGTTTGGTATCCTTTCTATAACTGTGCTATCTCTCTTCTGCCCACCACAGGTTAACATTTCATTAATATCTGTTTATTTTTCCTTCATGGTTTACAGTAGCTAGGGCAGCATTGAGAGAATACATATGCTATTTTATGAACTACCAGTTTTTGATTGCCATTTTAATTAACCTGCACAATATGTTTTCTCATATAAATTGGTATATAGGTCTTAGATGCTTCACCTTCAATTGACACTTTTACTTCCAATTGAAAACATATTGGGCTTCCCATAGTCAAACATGCTTATATGTATACAAGAATAAAATAATTAAGATTAATTTTTATTATAGTAATAAATAAACCTCAAATTTATTTATACTTTGGTTTTACATTTTAATGTATTTTGAATTAAAATATAATTACATCACTTGCTCCCTTCCATTTCCTCCCTTCATTCTTTCCTGTGTCCTCATCCTTCCAACCTGTCTCAGGTCCTCAGTTTCTCCCTCTCAAGTTGATGGCCTATTTTCCTATATTATTTTAGATATATAGATGCAAAAGTACATACATACAACCTGCTGAGTCTTTTTCCGTTGTTGTTTATTTGTATATTGTTTTAGAACTGAACACTTTGTATTAAATCACCAATCAGGTGGCTCATCCCTAAAAGAGACTAATTCTCCCCCTCTCTCAAATCATTAGCTGCCTGAAGTCATTTGTGTTGGGTGATGTCTCTCAAAGGTCTTAAGCTGCCTTTATGCAGGGTGGCAACTCTCACAGAACTTTGTCTGCCTGTAGTCCTTTGTGTAGAGTGGCACTCTATTAGATTTTCCTCCTTTCACATCAGCATGTCTACTGATACTGTCATTGACCAGGTAACCACAAATAATTTGATCACACACTGACTTATTATAAAGAAGAAAGTGCCATTCCTTTCTCTGACTATCTTATAGTCATTCTTATTACAGTTATAGAGCCTTAAAGCCTTTTATAATCTTGATAATTTGCACAAGAAAATCTAACTTCTTTTCAAGTCCTTCTAATCTGGACTCCCCAGAAATTATAACTAATGATATATGACATCAACCTCTTAGCAATTAAAACACTTCAATCACTATGCAAAATCTCAAGCTGCTTCATCTTTAAAATAGTTACATAAATACAAATAGCCACATGTATTTCTCCAATTTATATGGAATGAAAACTGTTACAAATAAAAGTAACAAAGCAGGTAACTTCATTTTACCATCAGTCTCTTCAATTCTTCCTCATGTGTCCATTCACTCATCAGGAATTTCCAGAAGTGTTGAAGATTTAACTGTGAGGAAATTTTATTTATCATAATTCTAAATTTATTATAAACAGCAAAATTTGTGATCATCAGAGAAGAATGAAGTAAGAAACAGTAAGAGATTTTCTTCTTTACAGGGATGGGAGACTAGAAAAAAGCTGAAAGTGATAAGAAGCTGAACAGGGTAACTGGGAAGTATATGGAAGGAAACAATCCACTTAATCCAGAAAAAATGTAAAGTAACATGAGAGTATCAGAAGAGTGGATGGGCATTAAACGAATAATAACTGCATAAAGGCCTCTGAAATTGCAATCTTTCTGGGATGGAGGAGAAGCTATGGCATTTTGAATGTGTATGCCTTCACTGGACTGAAGGCACTGAATGGGAAGTTAGAATTCACCCATATGCATCTTGCTTCCTCGTTGGATAATGGTAGAGGTGGAGTGACTTTGAAAATTAGATATAATTTCATTTCTCTTCCTTTCTTTGTTCTTTTGGCATTTGATGTCTGTACCATCTTATGATGAAGCTATAAGGTCTTTGCCACATAAGGTGCCTTGATCGGGGCTTTCTAACTTCCTGAGAGTCAATACATTTATTCTCAGTACAAATCACCCAATCTTTGGTACATCACTGTTGTTGAACCAAAAAGAATCAAACAGAGCTAGATGTAGTGTTTAGATTTCAAAGGAAAGAAAGTCTCATTTTTAACAGAGCCACTCAATCTGCCCTGAAAAAGACCAGGTGAAATAAGAACTCATCATGTTCCGCAACTATGAGTCTCTTCAATGTAACAGCACAGAGCCATGGCATCACCAAGGACTCAAAGTAGTAAGAACAGGATTCATCAATACAATGGTGCGTCATAAAGAAGAGGAAGGGAAGAATATATAGAGAAAAAAATAAACAATAATGTAAAATGAACACAATTAATGCGTGTGACCTAGAATATTTGTAGTTAATGAAGAAGCAGCTGATCAGCTTGGCAGAATCAAGTAAGATGAAAACCAGGAACTCACCTTGGATATTGAAATGTGGAAAGATCTGGTAACCTAGACAAGAGTCATTTCAGTAGACTCCCAGAATTAAAACACTTACTGAATGTATATAAAGAAAAAGTTGAGAGTGTCAGGATTAGCAAACACAAATAATTCACAAAGCAAAAGAGAAAATGGAGAAGTAGTTGAAAACAAAAAAGACTTTGATATAGAACAAATAACAAAGACTTTGCAAATGTAAAAATGACCTGTAAAAGGTTACAGGCAAAGTGAGAAATAATCAATACTCAAAAGTAAGTTAGACTATGGGAGTAACATCTTCAAAGTAGAGGAAGCAAGAAGAAAGGCACCTAGGAGACATCTTTCCTCAGATCAGAGCCATTGGTGCAGTAACAGGAAGAGGTAGAAGGTGACAGGAAGTTAGGAAGTGGTAAAATCATGTTGGTGCTCTTGTCTTACCATTTAAGATTTTGTAGTAGAGAGAGATAGAAGATCTTAAGCTGCCTTTTAAAATTTTAGAAGATAGAAAACATTATGCATAATAATCTAGGGGAATAAAAAGTTTAGGGGAATAGAAAATTCTAGATTAAACTGTCAGGTCTCAATATAGACTCACTTTAGTGATTCAGAATTTAGAATTAATTTATTTATTGATTGGATTTTTCAGAATATTTCAGTTATAGAATAACAGTTTGCTGTGAAGAATGGTTATAATTCTGGTAAAAGAATGTGATTAAACAAGAAAGAGGTATACATTAAGGAGAACATAAAAGAAAGAAAAGGTTATTGTAATGTTTCAGGAAAGAAACACTCCTGCCAAATGGACAGAGAAAGACAATGAGATCAATGACCCGCAGGTTGTAGAGATTTTGAGTGAGTGTTGGAATGCTAATATTGGTGAGTTTGTTTAGAAAGTTAGAAAATTAAAAGATGATTAACAGAGAGCAGGGCACTTGAAATTAAGGTTGTGTTCTGGTAATAGATAGTATCTGCTCATAAAAATAAGCATCGGGCTGGATGGAATATTAGAATAATTAGAATGTTAAAGTTAAGGAAATAGAGTCCAAAGTACCTAAGAGATGGGGGATAATGAATGGTACTGTTATGTCAGGGACAATATGGAAGAAAGTGACAAGAAGCCCATAGAGACTGTGTTCCAGGCAGATTAAGAAATAACATCAGCAAGGAGGGACTGTGATTGAATGAGCTTCACGACATGAGATTTATGGGGTTAGGTTAGAAGGAGAAAGAAAATTTAAACTGTCTAGAAGATGCAAGGTTATGATTGTATTCTACTGTACTTTAGTCCAACTGATACAAACATGGTTGGAAGAAAAACTTCTACCATTATCACCACTTCTGGAAGCAGCATCCTTGGACCAGAGGTACAATTCAGGTGACTTTGAGGAGGGGTTTCTGTGAAGATGGCAGAGCTGTGGAGGATACAGCACCATGTTTCAGATGGGAAAATTGATGCCAGAAATGTAAGTGAAATTCTATTGAAGGTTAGTATCTAAACAAAGATGGAATATGACAGATTTAATATTCTTGTGCTAAGTTGAAAAGGAAATTGGCATTGGGCTCTGGGAATTCTAAGTCTTACTATTTGACATAATCGACATAATCCAATTACTCTTTTGCCATGACCAGGGACTGGGATCCAGACTTAACTGTTAAAACAACAGGTTCCTGGGAATCATCAAATTTTGCACCCTGCCTTGTGACCTGCATTAATTGTGGAATGAGATACAATTCTCTTTGTTATTGATAAAATCTGAGATATTCTCCTTTACTTAGCTGAACTGGGTGACATAATTCAAGCTGCACCATATCCATAGAAAAGATAATAAATTTGCCTCTTGGCTATATATGAGGCCTCATTCCTTTTTGTGGAAGCATATCATGAAGGCCACCTATACATGATGAACCTTACTTAGTCCTCAGAACACACTCAAGATCCTTAAAATAGTCTTAATGCTTAAATTTTGCTTAGTCACTGACCAGGACTATAACACTAGCATGACTTAGAAATATTTGAACCAATCAAGCCAATACAGATGACATACAATTTTGTGAGCAACACTTTTGGTTAGTGACAAATCCAGAGTCTAAAGAAATTAATCACAAGGGACTCAAGTTCTCTTAGAGATCCATTTTGCCACAAATGAGTGACAAATTACTTTCCCTGTTACAATTATTGGTTGATCAAGAAATGTCCAGGCTGGCCTCGAACTTGTGATCCTCCTGCCTCTGCCTCCTTCAGCAAATCCTACAGGTGTGTGCCACCAGAGATATTATAAATAAAGAAAAGATCTAAAAAAAAGAAAAAAAGAAATATCCAAACTATGACATACTTAAGAGTCTAATGAAGCATTTATTTTGAGTTCAGTCCTGTTTGTGTATCAGCTAGAATTTGTGAAGGAATAAAAAATATGTGTGTCCAAGTTATCCAGACCCAGAATATGGTCTTTGACCTGTTTGGAGATGACTGATATGGCCTACCCATCTATGAAGATTGAAGAAAACCAATGCCTCTATGACTCCCCTGAACATAAAGTCTTAGGCAATCTACTAATTCAGTGTAGGATGACCTCTTTAGCTGTTTGACACTGGGTTAATAACCAATTTTCTACTACTAGCCTCTACTCAAGAATTAGGCCACAAAGAACATTATGCAACTTTATAATTGCTGTTCCTACCCTGTCATCTAGGTATTGGTCCCATAAAATTTATTTGAACCAATTTCTTCTTTTAAAAATAAGTATTCTTTTTACTTTGTTATTTACTTAGCTGTTTACTTAATAACTGATCTCCAATTGTTCCAAAGTTGCCCTGTTCTATAATAAAATCTTCCATTCATTTGGGCCAGGTGACTCAGTCAGAAAAATGATCATTCCCTGGCAAGAAGTTAAGTGAGTTTAAAAATAAGTATTTTCACAGAGGGAAATGATTTGATCAATGTTTACCATTTACCTGAAGTTTCTGTGTACTGGACTGTAAAAGTCAGCAACAGATCTGCACCTTATAAAAGTAGGGTGTGATGGCCAAGCAGAAGAGTTGGAAGAAGTTCCCTCTGCAGGAGCTGATCAGGGGTTCACAATTGACTTTGCCAAGTCAACTACCTGTATTCCAGATCATACCTGGCTTGGAGATATGATGACAGAATAAGAAATTGTAGGAAAACCAAGTGTGATGCAGAAAAATGCAAAAACTAAGAATTTACTCATCAAGATATCTTACATGTGAGTTCTGGGGTTCCTGCTGTCCATTAGTAAAAATGTGTGACTCACTGTTCTTGGCTTCGTCAAGTCTTATGTAATAGTAACAGTGTCTGTTACTTCCATCTCAAAACCCCAGGCTGGTAATCCATAGGAAATCATGCAGCTAAGACTATGTTAAAAGTAAGAAACACTATTAGAAAATAGAAATCAGAGTTCTCCACTTCCAACAGATCACATGGACAAGTGAGTAGTACTGAGATACACAATATAAATGAGTATCTAAGATCTTGTTTTGAATTCTGTTAAATTTCATCAACATTTGTGGAAGTGCTATGTGTAAAGGTGATGTTGGGAACCTTAAAGTCTAAATGAGAGAAATTGTATAACTAGAAGCAATGAAGTAAATTCCCTGAGATGTGGTCGCACAGGAAGAAGCTCTGCCTGCTCAGGAGGGTAACATCTGGAGAAGCAGAGCATGAATAGAGACAGAAATATGTGTAGAAGAGGAAGAGAGAAAAGCCACTGCCAATTGTCATGGGAGGTGACTGTGAGTGATTCCAAACACACAGACAAGCTGTTGGACATGGTCACTAACAAGAACAGCAAGTCCCCGTACTTTGCTCTAAAATATGAATTTTGGGGTCCAGAGTTTCTTCACTAAACTCACTTGATAAGACTTTCCAGTTGATCATGTCTCAGAATGTATAACATCTCTCCACTTCCTAAAAATGTTCAAATCCAAGACACCTGAATTAAATATTACTTTGTTTAAACTTCCACTGAGTTCCATAAAAGGTAACCCCATGATCTCCTATGAGAAAAGCAATTAAGGATAACAGAAATAGTTATTTTTAAAAGAATATTGAAGACAAGAGGAAAGTATTTTCTGATAGCTTCTTATCTAAAATCCATTGAAGGATTTCTGGGGAAATTTTGCTACTGGAGTGTATACAGCCTTGGGATTGAATCTTGCTGGAGTGTATACAGCCTTGGGATTGAATCTTGCT
>NW_022196898.1:102792667-102800265 GCF_008632895.1 Mastomys coucha | reverse complement strand
CTTGCTGGAGTGTATACAGCCTTGGGATTGAATCTTGCTGGAGTGTATACAGTCTTGGGATTGAATCTGTGTTATAGAATGGAAACATGGTACTGAAGTCAGTCAGGATGGGATCTACTGCAATAACAAATAGCCCCATGTTCCAGTGACTAAAGCAATTCTGCACTAGGACTGTCACATGGCCAGACCTCTGTTCATGGTTCTGACTCTGAAACCTTGGCTGATAGAGGAAGCACTGCTTGGGGAATGAATTATTACTGTAGGAGACAGAAAGGATGAGTAGAATGTCTCTCCTGACAATCAGTTGCATAGGATTAAACATAATCTATGTTCCTCGTTAGAATAAATTCAGAATAAAACACATTAGAAGTTTAGCAATCTCCTCACCAATATTACTTATATTTTTTTTCAAATTTTAGCAGACATGAAATAACTTCCTATTATCTATGTATCTGTAAAAATAGCATGATTATGTTTCTTCTTTAAAGGTAATTTTTCTTTTAATCTTTTTTTGTAAGAGTAGTTTCAGCCTATGAATCATGTCATTGGCCATATAACTTACATTTTCACCTTTGGGTCAAGTTCTTAATTGTATGAATTGATATACAGAGAGTACATTTCTTAAATCTTGCTAGAAAATAAATTATTCTTCTGAGCCAAGTCAGTTCAAAGCCTCTTCCAAACTTTAAAGCCAACACTTCAATCACTTTAATCTCAGTTGTAAGCTCCATCGTCACCTTCTCACGATTATTCTCCTGATGCCAGAGTATTCTAAAAATGCTCATCATACAACTGTGACTTGAACTTTCTTCAGAGATTAGGTGAAGATAATTAAGAAAATTATTATAGATTCTAAACTCTATGAGACCACAAGGAGCACTGTTATAGGATAGAAAAAATTGGAAAAAGGAAAATAAAAATAATTTCCATGATGATGAACTGGCCAAGTAGAAACTGATTTGTAAAAAGTAAATTTAATATAATCTGAAAATACTTTCTGATTCCAACTTACTCCAATTAAAAATTTGTTATTTTCTTTGTTTTAAAATCCTGAAATAGGGAAATCAACAAATGCTGTTTAAAGAATATATTCCATAGTACGAGCGTATAGGTGCATATACTTGGTCATGTGTCAGAGACAACGAGGTAGAAGTGAACTCTGCAACCAGAGACACAATGACCTTCTCTGCATGAGCAATCAGAACAGAGTTCACAGAATGCGTGAGCAAGAACACTAAAGCATGAGGAGATATCCATCCCGTTTAAGCTCTGACTGCAGCAGAAGTAGTATGGGTAAGCTCTGACCACAGCAGAAGTAGTATGGGTAAGCTCTGACCACAGCAGAAGTGGTATGGGTAAGCTCTGACCACAGCAGAAGTGGTATGGGTAAGCTCTGACTGCAGCAGAAGTGGTATGGGTAATCTCTGACCACAGCAGAAGTAGTATGGGTAAGCTCTGACTGCAGCAGAAGTGGTATGGGTAAGCTCTGACCACAGCAGAAGTAGTATGGGTAAGCTCTGACTGCAGCAGAAGTGGTATGGGTAAGCTCTGACCACAGCAGAAGTAGTATGGGTAAGCTCTGACCGCAGCAGAAGTGGTATGGGTAAGCTCTGACTGCAGCAGAAGTGGTATGGGTAAGCTCTGACCGCAGCAGAAGTAGTATGGGTAAGCTCTGACTGCAGCAGAAGTGGTATGGGTAAGCTCTGACCACAGCAGAAGTAGTATGGGTAAGCTCTGACTGCAGCAGAAGTGGTATGGATAGCTGCCCACTGGATAGTTGCTTAAATTCTGCTAGTATAATGTTAATTCCACCATACCTCTTTGTTCTTACATCTCACTTATCCTTGAGATCCATGTTTAGTTGTTGTGTGGCACACACTAACTTGAACACATTTACTTATAAGCTAAAGTGTTCTGATATATTTGCAGACACTGAAAATGTAAATTCAAAATTCTAAGTTTAAAACCATAGTATTTTACTGAGAATTTAGTATTTGCTGAATGCTTTGCTTGGCTCCACCTGTACAGAACCAGTATGATTCCTTCCATGACTCTAACTAAAGTTGATCAAAGCTTGTATCACTAATCCAAAGGAAGAGAGTAAAGAAACATGAGTCACAGGTTTGAAGCTAAAGTAAAATGATGAGACCAATTTAGGAAAGCAGGATCAGTCAGCAGGTCCAAAGGGAAGCCTCAGACTCAAGACCAAATACTAATACAAATTGGAAAGTTATGATGCCAGAAGCAATGAGCCGTACCTCAGCGGTTCTTGAGGGATGACAGACATCACAATCACTCTATGCTTACTTTTAAGTAGTGTATGTTCTGAAAATAGGCATTTGGCTGAATGCTTTCTAAAACTATTTTTATATAAATATACTTAAGAGCAGTAACTCATATATAAAGCAATAAAAAGATCTTGTTAAAAGAATGCTTTAAAAGCTATGTTATCAAAGCAAGTGCTGAATTACTGACCAGAGTTTTAAAAAGGACACATCCTGGTGACCGCCATGGTAAGGACTTATGGGCCATTATTCTAAGGTGACATATCCCCACAGAACATCATGGGCCAAGGATCTTCTTCTTCATCAATAAACTGTTGGTAGTAAACAAAATTTATGTAATCAAGTAGAATGAAACAAGCAAAGTACACAAAGAAAGGGATGTTTCCATTTTGAGAAACAGTAATAAAACAACAATATGAAAACAACATTGTTTTTATAAGAGGCAGCCATATCAAGACTCTAAAGCAAGTGAAATAGGATGGCATTGTGGCATTGTCCTGAACATTGGATGAATGAGTTGACCAGCTGATTTCTCTCCTCGGTTTGTCTGTTCTCAGGGACGTCATCAGTAGATGATTAATAAAGTCCCTGGAAAACTTCATGCTATTTCCTCTTGCATTATGAGGTAGGATGATAACATAGATAGATGCCTATAATCTCTAGGTTTCCAATACATGAAAAAACACTCACACAGAGAACTTAACAATTTTTTGTCAATTTTGGAAACAAAGGCATGCTTTATCTTGTAATTCAAAATAATCAGCTATTTCTAGAAAATAGGACTTTCTCTTACTAGACATTGTAAGTAAGTATACAGTAAAGAATTATAGGCAACTTCACAACAATAGAACAGGATTAAAAAAATCGCTGTCTCAGAGTTCGCAGAGTTATAAATGAATCATGTTTTGGTTTGGGCCCGTCGAGCAATAAATAAAGCTCACTCTTTAAAAAATAAATTTAAAAAAGAGCAGGATAAAGAAGTCACTCTGTTAAAACAAGGATCTGAGTGTTCTTGAATGAAAACTCATGTTGAGTACCACAGAGTCTGTGCATGGTCCACTGCTCAGCAGCTTAAGAAACTGAGACACTGCACATAGAGGGGTCTGATTGTTCAGGCAGCATGTGTATAGTAGAGGATTGCAAATTCGATCATCAATACGAGGAGAGGACCTCAGCCCTGTGAAGCTTCTGTGTCCCAGTGTAGGGGAATGCCAGGGCCAATAAGTGAGAGAGGTTGGGGTGGCAGGCATGGGGAGGGGGAGGCAACAAGGGTTTGTTTTTGTTGTTTTTGTTTGTTTCTTTGTTTTTTGGAAGGGAAACTGGGAATGGAGAAATTTACATGTAAATAAAGAAAATATCTAAAAAAAAAAAAAAAAAAAAAAAAAAAAAAAAAAAAAAAAAAAAAAAAAAAACCAAAACAAAAAGACCATATGAGAAAAAAAAGAAAGAAAGAAAGAAAGAAAGAAGCTGAGACACTGATGTGTAGAGCAAGTGCTCGTTGAAAGAACAACTGCATATTTTATCACTTTATCGTTTTACTCCCTTTCCCTACTGCATTATTCAACTACAAAGCATTTTTACTGAAAATACAGTAAGATTATGAGCTGTTTGGAGTCAATGCATGTGACTATACTATATAGTTTCGTCTGTCTCTTCACTTAGAAACAGCTGGCACTCAGGCATGAGAACTTTTGAAGCACAACACAAAACAGTGACTGCAATCACTCAGGGAGTAGAGCACATGAGTAGAAAATGAGCAACAGTTCAGTACCCAATTTTTTATTTCCATTAATACTACCATGATATTATATTCCAACTCACAATAGATATTAAAGAAAAACAATCTTTACTGTTTAAGAGTAAATGTATGTAGAGTATAAAAAACTTAAAGAGAGTGAGTCAATTTACCTACAGTATGACCCCAAGAGACTTAAGTCAAAGAGATCCATACTAGGAGGTCAAGGTTCAGCCAATTATCAACTGCTAGGAAAACTGTCCTAACTCAAGGTCAATGTTTTCCATTCCGGGTAAGCCCTGTTGTCAAACTTCTTATAAAAATCGAAATAAGTAAGGCAGAGTAATTCTGGGTAGAAACATTCATCTTGAATGCACTGGGTTAATCCACAGAGATGGTAAGCACTGCCATTGACTTGGAAATTGCTTTTACCTCCTCTTAAAGTTACTTCTAGAAGACACTTGAAACTATTTATAGAACAAAGCAGAATAGACTCTAGGCCCACAATAAAGACTTTAAAAGAGGTGTAGCATAATGCTTCTTGGTGTGATCATGAGTTTAGAACCTTGAAAGAAGTGTGTTAGTCCAGTAGGTTTTTTTATAAAGAACCTCAGTAAGCCAGCATTTCCCAAAGTTGTTATCCTAGAACCCTTTCTTATAGATCAGGTAATAATGAAGAAACTATATCCAGTAATTCCTGCAACTGAGGACAGTGAATGTATATAGTGTTACCACAGGAAGATATTATTGATCAAATAACTAATGAGCATTTTATGTCCATTGCATGTAAAGTTATTTTTTTCTCAAAAGCACCACCACACCTGCTCTAGCAGACCTGATAGCACATCACAGCTCCAAGAAGCAGCAAACTCAGCAGATGAACTGTGGGGTGAAGTTATATAGTCTCAGTAGCCTGTCTCAGATTCTGAGAGATGAAAAATGTTTATATTCCAGAAGTATGAAAAGAACTGTACTGTTTGTTCAATGGGAAAGTTTACATAAAATGTCCAAATGTCTGGTGCAATTATTCAGTGCTATATCCTACAGTTGTCAACCACAATGGGAACCTATCTAGTACAGTGTCAGAGTAGCCTAAAAAACTAAAAGAAGGAAGAGGGTGGATGAGAGGGGAAAAAAACAGAAAAATAAGCCTAAGAAGACAATCCTCAAAGACCTTAGAGAGACATCTTTAATCTTGAATTTACAAACAAGTGATAATGTGTTCCACAAATATGGAACATTAAAAAAAAATGCCTAAGCACTCTTGTGTGCCTTTTCCCCATGGGAGATAGAAATCCTGAAAGTCCATTTGCACTGGGAGGTTCTAGACCACTGTTGAAGCTGAAGAGCACATAGAGCTCTGGAGTTGTGCAGTAAAAGGACAGTTTACAAATGGACTTGGTGACAAAAACCACTCAGAAGTGAGCTGTTTGTTATAGTCACACAGGTTCACCACACCAGCAAGTTACCTAAAGAAAGAGATGCCCCACAACACCATAATTTACATGGCTATTTCATATATTTAGAGATAAACGGAATCCTGCTCATTTGCACAGTTCAGGTTCTAGGCCATAATCTGGTAAAAAAAAAAATGTGGCAAACAATACCTTATATGATCTAAATCAGCTTTTTTTTTTCCTGACCAACAATGGGATCTTGAGTCTAAGCACTTTGGGATGACCTCATGGGAGTCAGGATAAAAAAAAAAAACCCTGGACCACACCCTTTATTAAACCCATAATTTCTGTCAATTATTGACTCAAACCACCAGGAATTTCTGTTAGTTTTGTCTTTGAATTACAGTGTACGGAGAATATCATCATTGCCTTGTAAAACCTTCATTTCTACATCCCTAAGCCAAACTACCACCACAATAATCTTTCCCTCCCCCCCCTCTTTTGTTCAACAACTTCCTATGGTTTTCTTTCATTCTGTGTTTTCTCATCCATCTCTCCTCATAATCCACTCCCTGCCAGAATTAAACTAAATTTTTTCTCCATATCTGCCATGGACCGGGTTCATTGTGGGGACCTCTTGTTCAGTGGGATGAGAGTTCTGGTCAGGTGGGCAACAATTCTGCAAATGATAGACAGAGTCGACACAAGGGAGTGCTGAATCTGAATGTATTTCTTAAAAAATGGCGTGAGGTTTTTACAGTCATTGCAAAAGAGAAATGAGAAATCTAGCAGCTCAGCAGTTGAGGTACCTGAAAGGTTGAGGCCACCTGAAACACACTGGGTCTAAAGCAGCCACCTCTTCTGGACAGGCACTGCACCCCCCAGGCCCAAGAGCTCTGGGCCCAGGGGGGCTGCAGACTGCATGAATCTAAGTCCCCGTCCATCTAAGTTCTAGTGCTAGCCAGTGCTAAGTGCCTGCCTGCACAAAGTGAAAACCAGGCGTATATTGTATACAGAAAACAGGGCGAATGACAAAAGTCACACAGGCGGGTGACAGTCACCTCAAGATCAGTAAGACCAGGCATCCAGGTATGAAGCAGGTGGAAGAGCAGAGGTGCCCTCCTCACTGGGGCTATTTTGGTAATCTCATGCTAATTCTCTGGGTCTGCTGGAGGCAAGCACCAGGAAGTTCCAACCTAGCAGTTCCTGCTAATGCCCTTAAGGGAAGGAAGCCCTTTGATTACTCTCTGGTATGTAAAACAGTTCTGTCTTCTGTGGGACTGCCCTGAGAATTCTAACTATGTTAACTGTAAGCAATGGTGCCTGACCTCTGTTGCTAACTCTGAGGACATCCTATCTGATAAGGCAGCTTTCTTGTGAGAAATTCCAAGCTAAGGACAGCTTGGTAATAAATTAGAATATATTGGAAAGTTGTGCTGGCCCAGGAAACAATGCCCAATCTTAGCCATTTACGAATCATTTCTTGGGGTACCTTTATGCCTAAATAAGAAGGCATGTTGATGATTGGAAAGACTAATCTGGAATGAGTCTGAGTTAGGAGATACCAAAGACTGACTGAATACCCAGGGGACACAAACTCCCTTTGAAGTCATAAGGCCTCTTGTCCTTAATCAGGCTTTTACCCTCTATATTATAGACTTTACTGGAGTAGACGAGTGGGTGTGGCACATGTCTTACTTCATTAGCTTCCTGTTATGACTAAAGTAAGACTCACTCTCTATCTGTTTTCTTTTTAAGTTCCTATAATAAACACCCTGACAAAAGCAGCACGAGGGTTATTTTTTAGTTCATGATTCCAGTTACAGCCAATCACCACAAGGAAGTCACAGTGCAGAATATGAGCAGCTGCACATCATGTCCACAATCCAGGGCAGAAAGAATGAATTAATGCATGCTGCTTATCTTTATTTTGCCCACATCCTTCTTCATAGCCTAGGACCCAAACAAGGATGAAGTACTGCAGTTTAAGGCTGGATGCTCTGCATCAACTAACATAATATAAAAATCCACAAAACACGTATACACAGGCCCATCTGATGTAGACACTACCTTAGTGACCTCTTCTTCAAACATGATTCTAGTCTCGCTAGCACACTACCATAGACTGTATACCTTGGACTATCATTCTCCTTACTCTCTTTCTCTCTCTCTCTCTCTCTC
>NW_022196898.1:102777167-102792657 GCF_008632895.1 Mastomys coucha | reverse complement strand
CACTTTATTGTTGGAATATACCAAGTTGACTTTCTTCCAAACAGCCACTTGCTTGAATTCCGCTGCATAAATTATTGTAGTATGTAGGATTTCATGTGTTTACCTTCTGGTCTTTAGTTTTCAGGTCAAATCCACACTGTGAGAGCTTCATTCTGGGCATCACTACTCTCATTTCACTCTCACTTCTGCCCTTCTGTCACCTTTGGGTGTTCATTATAAAATTGCCCAATGAGAAGGCAAGTTCACAAGCAGAGTTACCTGTCAATTCATTCACTAAGAAGTTCCTTTGTCTAAAACAGTATGTGAAACAAAATTAGTATTTGTAAACAGATTGGAATGTGAAGAAATGAGCAATTTACTCATACTGAAACACATTCTGGTCAAAATTTTCAAACATTAGGAAATCTAAACTCACCATGATGCTGTAAAATACTATGCTTTGATACCTCTGGAGTCTACCCCTTGCCTTGGAGTGAAGAAGCTAAGGAATGTTGAATATTTCAGGGAAACCCTTGGCCTGTGATGTCAGTGGGTATCTTGTTAACAGTTAAATGCCTGTGTCCAATGGAAAAGTGGTGTTTACTGAAGCAGCTACAGAGGGCATGCAGAACCCAGAAGATATTTTTATGTTCTCTGTCTTGTCTGTTCTGATTATATCAGCCCCTCCTTTACTTTGCAGATGGAAGAATTCATCCTAAACCCAACTAACACCTGCCTTAGATATTTGTGAAACCTCATGCTGCTGCACGGAGGATGTTATGTCATGGGAGTTTTGTGTGTTCATTTAATCTTACAACTTTTTAAGAAGATAAATGTATACACTTAATGAGTAAGAAAAGTATATTCAGACACTTAACTAATCTGCTAAGTTTATGTACTGAATGGGTCACACCCAGGTCTTCTGTACACAAGATCCTCAGACATTAACTGCTGCATTAACTCCTTCAAAGGAAAGAATGTGCTTTCAAGGGATCACTTGGATTCACCACAGAGAAAGAAAGAAAAGATGAAAATTGCATAGGGTAAGTTTCTTATTGGGTACTATCACAAATTATTTATATTTTAAATAAGCTACAGGGTCTGTGGGGGAAATACCTTAGTATCTATTTATATTTTAAATAATTATTTTATAATTTTAAATATAAAATAAGTATTTTATATTTATATAAATATTTTATATTTTAAATAAGTATAAATAGAAGTATTTATATTTTAAATAAGCTGCAGGTTCTGTGGAGGAAATACCTTAGTTGGATAGTAGGAGAATGAGTAAACACAAAATGACAATGTACATGTAAAACTGAGGGAATGTTCAATACTTGGACTGTCATTAAGGTGAATCTTAAAACTTGAGGAGATTGACAGGTAAGAGCCCATGTAAGAGGGCCAGAGAATTGGTTCAGTAGTCAAAGGTCTGTACTGTGCCTGGGAAGACATATGCTCAGTTCCTAACACCCATTTTTGGGAGCTTACAATTGCTGTAGACTCTCTGTCCCTACACACACACTGAGAGAGAAATAAAATGAAACAAAAGTAAATGCCAATCAAAAGCTACGTAGCAAACTTGTTGCTGAAATGTAAGCCACTTAATCTGCAATAATAAGCATCTCATACCCCACTTGGAGGCTGGTGGAAGACCATGTGCTTCTTCAAGGCTCATGAAATACCAAGGCTCTGGTATGTCTGCCTGAGTTCAGACCCTCTCACTTCTACTTTCATTGTTTTCTGATTTCTTTCTTGAGTGTGTTATCATACTTCTGACCTCTGTAAAATCTAAGGCTCTTGTATTGTTTCTACCTTTGTTTTCCATCCTACAACACAAAATAAACCAAATTATCTCCAGAAGGCTTTTGGAACATGATAAGGGTTATGTCATCACACTATAGAGAGAGCATATTTGAATTTTAGAAAGTTAATTTTTGTACTTTAAAGCTTGGACATTCTGTAGCCCATATAAGCAGAGTGAGCAGTCCTGAACCATCACACCTATATGGGAAATGCTGCAGCCTTTATGAGTTACTAGTCCCAACATCTTTGCCCATTGACTACACAACCTTGTAAAGACATCTTATTTATTACACAATTGATTCACTGTGCTCACAGCCAACTATAACTAATGACTGAATTAAACTTGTCTAAGTCATGTCACAGCCTCTTGTGCTTGTAGCATCACATCGCACTCCAGCAAACAAAAACCCTGGGGAAATCTGAACTGCTGCAAAGCCTTCATTTACACTGTGGGAATCAAAGCACAAGGCTACATATGTTCATTCAGAGGCTTGTTTCTGCTACCCAGTGCTGGTTGCAATCCTTAGAGTTAGTTTTTGCATGTATTTGGGAGGAAACAAAACTTTATTTATCTTATAGCTAATGTGTTCCATAACAGATGTCCATCCATTCACTCATGATTCAAACTTGTGTGGCAAACTATCTAAAGGCAAGTTTATTGAGGTACACAATCCATACCTTCAAGTATTTCAGTACTTTGCAGATAATGCTAAATATATATGTCAACATAAAAGTCAATCTAATTGTGCCAAAAGTCATAAACATTGCAAGAGTATATTCAGGGGTTTATCATTACTCCCAAACTACAATATATTAATTTAAATCATGTTAGACAAAATAAGAAGACTGAAGAATTAGATATACAGAATATATAATTCAAAATAACAATTTTCTGTTAATACCAGTCACAACGTAACTCAATTTATTTTTTTATCTTTAGCTATTTTTTTAATCTTTATCCCTCATAACAACCCTGAATTTATCAATAATGTCCTGGAACATTCCCATTTTCTAGTGACCCTACCTGATCAGATGGAAACTATCCAAGTCTGTACTTAGTCCAATCCACTTCATGAGATAAGATATATAGTCCAATTGCTGAACTTGCGCAGCATGCTATGAAGTTTTAATTCCTTGATAATTTTTGCAATGGAAACACCTGCCTATTCATACATTCTACTCATGAACACACTCCAGTGAAAAAGTAGTCATTGTCAACCAAATATATCCAGCACAAGAGCTCCCATCAAAAAGATACTTCCACTGAAGGACATTTGTTTATATATAAGTACTAAAGACAAAATAATTCAACCACAACCAGGAACATATCAGATCTATCATTTCAGGTTTATATTATTTCTGAGCAAAAGTATTCTCCTTGATATTTCATATGTTTGCATGGAAGTCCAACAATGACCCCAATGTGGAGGGTGCATGAATTCTAAAATCTATATGAAACTAAGTGCATTCTGCCTCATGAAATATGTGCATTTATGAGTGACCAGCAGAATCAAAACTTCCCTTAGCTGAACATAAACTCATTTAATAGGCTACACTGGATTAAGTGACTGGATTCTTTATCCTTGTGAGAAAAATAAGTGGCCTAGCTATTTAGCTTATATTTGTCTGTTCTCTGTCATCCTGTTTGATGTGCACTTTCAGTTAATGAGTGATTCCTATCCTCTGAGGCAGACATGCATGTGTACCTTTTCAGGGGATTGGGCCAGAGAACCCATAAAATAGATAGATATGAAGAAAATTAGAGTCTGCACACTTGATTATCTTAAGGATAGAAGAACAATGTCTATCACCCTGGCTGCAAAGGGGCAGTCCTTGGAACATGAGGTATACTATACAAGCTCTGTTCATGAGCAGACTAAAACTAGGACAAGAACAGGCAGACATCCATCACATAGCCCAGAGGATAGAATCTGCTTCTGGAATAGGGAATGGTTCATAGTTTCTAGTTCAATAAAAAATATTGTCCCTTCATAAGTTATAAGCTTAAAGACTCTCTAGTGAAGTGTACATACTACACTTGTACCTCAAAGGTACAAGGTTAGCTATTCTTGATCTAGAAACATCAAAAGTATTTATCATCTTTTATCAAGTATTAGATGTTACTCAACAAAAACTGCCAAAAGCGAATACCTTTAAATTTCACTGGTAGGAGGGAACTCAGTTCTCCTGAGTCTTACCATAAACATTCTAAGTCAGATGCCATTACAAGAGAATCCTTTTAAATACCTTTTATATGGAGGATCCTATAGATTAACATTCTTCACTCTTCAGAGAAACATCACAAGTAACACTCTGTGAAGGGTCACTCACTTTTCCTCAATTTCCCATTTCCCACTTTCTTGACATTCTTCCTAAAGCTTGCTTCCACTGGGCACACTCCAACAGAAATTTACATCATTAATTCTCATGGAGTGTCTCAGAGCTGACCTTGAGTGTCTGTTACTTCATGACACTTGCTTAAAACAAACTGGCCTGAGAGTGGTTCTGTCATATTCATCAACTTCACAGCAGCAGTAGTAACCATTGTCTCTACTTATCCTCCTGCCTCAACTCAGTTGTATGTATTTTAGCTTCAGGAATGTGATAAGCTTCGCCATGTATGCACAACACAACCTGTGGCAGTGAATAAAGAACCAGTCATATCTGTTGGGATAATTCAGGTAGGAATGTGCTCTGAAATAGTTCAATTAGACCTCCCTAGAGACAGGAGAGTTCTGGTCTAACCAGATACTATGAACTCCAAGTGTGTTGAGCTGGTTTAAAGGCAAACCCTAAATCCACATGTGCTAGATCATTTAAGATCAACTGATGCTCACCTTTCCTAAACCTGTTTTTGTCATTGTCCTATTAATACATTTTAATTTTTAATAGAAAATGTTAGAACTTAGCTGAAACTCAGAAAATGATTTCATATAGCAAGTGTTCTACCTTTTCATTTCTACCAGGTGAACCATGGTATCTCTGATTCTGCTAGTTAAAGTGTATAATTATCCAGTCACACATAAGGGTGGAATTTACCATGTGAATATCAAACATTGAAAAAGTCAACCTTTTAAGTCCAAAGGAGAACATGAAAGGGATTGCATGGGAAATATTTATCTGATTTAAGAGAGTGACTTCAGTTCTCAAAAACATTTTTCCACATAAAAGTAATCAATAGTATAATTGTAATTCACTAACTTAAGCAATGTAGAGCTGCTTCCTTAATGGATTATCGTGTAATTCTTTGTTTTCCTAGATTGGGTTACCTGGAAGTAATTAACTTTATTCTTAAAGGTGTAATTTTAATTATTTTAAGTTGTCTTTCCATGTATTTCAAATGTCCTCATTATTTTTGTCTGAAATCTACAACAATAAGAGTACTTCGTTTGGCAATAATTTGTTCATTCAATGAACACTTATTAAACACTACTGGTTTTAAAACCTGTTCTGCATGAAGTCGATAGAGCAAAAGGCAGCAGCTATCACTCATCACCTCAGGAAGCTTATACTCAGTCACCTCCACTGGGGCACAGAAGGCAAATGGACAGGGAAACTGCAGTGACAAGTGAGGGTATTTAAAGCCTAGAGTATTTAAGCTCATTTTTTCTGGAAAAAAAAAAAACCTCTAGGTAAGACATAATATTAAGGATGATACCATCACTCAAAATGTAGGAAGAGAACTCTACACAGATACGCTGGAGACACCAGAGCCAAAATGTAGGAAGAGAACTCTACACAGACATGCAAGAGACACCAGAGCCTTAGGCAATGAACTGAGGAGATCAGGAGATGAGGAGATGGTAAGTTCAGAAACAATGAGGATTAGATGATACAAAGACATATAAGCTAAGAATCTGGGTCACATTCTGAGAGTGGCTGAGTATAATGGAAGGTTTTGTAAGTGAAGAAGGGGCATGGTCACTGTCATATAACAAAATGCATTTAATTGGGGCTGGCTTACAGTTTCAGAGGCTTAGTCCATTATTGTTCTAATGGGAAGCATGGCAGCATGGCAGCATGTAGGCAGACTTGGTGCGAGATGTAGCTTGAGAGTTCTACATCGGATCCACAAGCCACAGGAAGAGAGAGAGTGTGGGCCTGGTTTGGATCAAAGCCCACCCTAAATGACATATTCCCATGAACAATGCCATACCTCCTAAACTTTTCAAATAGTGCTACTCTCTGGCGACCATGTCATCAAATCTCTGAGCCTACAGAGGCCGTTCTCACAGGTTGACGCATCAAAACCACACTAACTCTTGCAGCAGCAAGCACAAGACTCGTGCAAGCTCAAGCTAGACAAAAAATTCAGCATGGACAGGAAGGTGGTCATGAAGTCCTACCCCTAGCAGAAGAGCTACTGGCTATTGACTGCTTCTGGGAAATAAATCTTCTTTAAGAATGAAAGCCCTGGTAGATCAACTGAACTGCTGTGGAAGGCACATAAGTATGAGCTGCACAAAATGGACTTGAAATTTAAATAAGAAAAAAAATAGAAAGCTAGATGAATAGGGAAGGGGGTAGAGTTATCTTGGGAGATGTGAGGGAGAGTATTAAATATTCTGAGAAAATATTCTATAAAATCCTCGAAAAACTGATAAAAATGATAACCAAGTTCCAGAGACATTGACGACAGAAAATTTAAAGAAAAATAATTAGTCAGGAAATATTAACTAAAATACTTAGTATCATAAATTCCAGAAAAAAAAAACATTTTCAGAGAGAGCCATCTATTTTCCCAAATGTTGAAATCTACTAAAAATTAAGAAAGAATAATAGACATGGGCTTTGGCAAAATGCCAGCTCTTGCACATCCTGCTGTGAATAGTCTCAGAGGTTTCAGGCCTTCACAGAATTAATAAACCAAGTAGACACAAAAAATTCACCCTGAGTGTAGACTTGGACTTCTTAATGTTGCTTTAGTATTATAGATAAGCCTCAAAGTTAACTGAATAGAAAGTCACCAGAAGCATATCCAGGATCCACACCAACTACTGTCCCTGTACAAGGACAAGGGAAGGTTTGAACAAGGAAGGTCAATTCTGAGAAACACCTGCAGACAGTCCTTGCCCACTTTCAGTAATGACTCAGCATTTACATTTCTACAGACAGCAAGGTGATGTCCCCACAGGATCAACACCCCATGGCTCCTCAGAATCCAACTCTACATGAGTTTAGCACCTACCAATTCTGCATTTCACTGACTTCAGCTGTGTGCAGAACCTCCATCCAATTCCTGTACTACTCAGTCAGCAGACACACCACAGATTAAGGGTTCAGTCCCATAAGAGTGTGCCTCTGTCATACCTGGGCTTTCCAAAGTCATTCATTTCTATCTTAAATTCAAATTAGGAAGTTCACCCTGTTCTTTCTGCATATTTGCATGATTCTCTAGAACAGCTGTGAGAACTCAGTAAAACACTTTGTCCGTGATTGTTGATTTAATATAAAGGATATGACTCAGAAATGGCTTGGTAGGATGAAGGATAAGTACGGAAAATAAATGAAGGAAGATGTACGCTTCTGGTCTATATAGAAACCACTCTGCCATTTTAGCAACCCTGAAAGCCATCACACCCACTGTTAATAATAAATGGAAATTATATTATATTAGACACCCAGTGAAGTTATGAGTGGTTTAATTCACTCTGGACTTCTCTCTTACCCAAGGAAGGACAGACCTAACATTGTATCTCTTCAGTCTCATGATGATTAACTAGAAATGAATCCCCATAAAGCTACTGGAGCACCAGCCCTCACCAAAAGAAGTCACTTACAGCCAGTAAATTACCAAGGTTTAAGAGACTGTATGTCAGGACCTGAAGAAAAGAGTCAATATTTACTTTACTGTACCCTAGCACAGTGTTCAGATCTTTAGACAGATCTTGCATTTGGTTTTGTAATAAATATTGGGTACTTCTAGTGCCCTAAAACTAACCAAACCAGATACTGTTTAGACTCTAGGAACAGATGAGATTGGATGTGCTATGATTGCTTTACCCATAGATTAAATAGGGAATGTCTATAAGGATTGAGGAGTTATTGACATAACCTGTTTGGGAGCATGAATAAAATCTATATGCAGTCAATTAGTTATTAATTGTATGAAAATGTCATATATAGAAACCAGTAAAAATAAACACTTAGCCAGTTATAGTCTCAACACTCCAGTAGCTAAGGCAGGAGAATTTTCAAGAATTCAAGGCAAGCCTTGGTTAGAAACTGAGACCTTGATTCAAACCAAAACAAACACAAAACAAAGCACTATTCCACTATTAGTGTTGTAAGTATATGGACAGAGCAAATCCCCAGCCCTGTTGGTAGAGTATGGTTCACAATGGAGGAGATCATCAGCAGTGTTACTTCCAAAGGCACCTGTAGAAAAAGAAATTAAAAAGAGTAAGTAATGAGACTGCATGACAGGGTGTTGGAACACAGGGTGGGGTTACTTTAAAGACACATTTATTTGGAGCTGACGCTTGACTGTAGCTCTGAGCAAGCCACAGAAGCAAGCTACAAACACATTCCATGGTTCTGTCCCTCAAGACAGGGTCCTGTACATAAACCTGTGGGAAGGAATCTAGGTTATAACAAGGAAAGCCAGAAAGGAATTAGGAAAACAGAGGCGTGGGTAGTGCAGTCATCATACAAGCACGTCTTCCTGGATTTAGACAACTGTTCCTTGTGTCGTGGTCACAAGAAATCAAATGAATGATCATTCAGTTTTCTGACTTTCACAAAGACTAATGGCTTACAAGAAGTTATTTTTAAAAATCATGTAAATGATATATTGTCTGCTAATCAATATGTGGAAATCAATGATCCCATAATGTCTCATGAAATTTGAGGGATGTAAGCTCCTCTGAGTTCTTTAAATGAGAAAGTTTAAATTACACCAATCAATAGACAACGATCCACACTGCCCTTTCTGGCAGGAGTCTGGCTGGGCAGGAGGAAACACCCAGGAAAGAATGAGGTTCTGCGTGGACTAGGTGGAATCACTTTCCCCTTTCAAACCCACAAAAGGCTTAGCTCATATATCTCCTATTTGATTTGAAGTCAATTTTGGATTTGACTTTTGGCTGTGACCATACAACCTGCTCTTTTAGAACAAGAATGAACCCCTGGATTACTCTTTTTTTTTGCCCTTCAGCCAGGAAATATGTATATTCAAGTATATAAATATAAACTCCAGTTAGCATTTCTGATGTTTCAGTTTTGACAGATAATCCTTATGAATTGTTCAAAATATAGAATAGTAAACACACTGCACATCAAGAGCCCCAACTTTCCCTTCACCCATTGCCTCCACACCTTTCTTAGACAAAGCCTTGCATTTAGCTGCTTTCTTGGCTATTCTTTCAGCATTTCTGCATGGAAATATATACAAATAAGCTTCTCTTAACTCTTATTTCCTCCAAAAATTAAACAAAGACAAATAGTTTATATGCTATTCAAATCCTGACTTTCCCCCATTATTTTAAATGTGTCATTCTAGATCAGGCTCAAAATCCTACACTCCATTGAACACTCCATTGTACGGTTATATCTCTGTCACTGTAAGCTGTTGCTGTTAATAATTGTGTATTCTGGGACTTAGGAGCTATCTCCGTGCTATAGTACTTTCTCAGCCTCTTTCTAGCCTGAGGTATAGCATCAGACTACCTGATAATAACAATCCTAATTTTGTTCTTTGAGGTAGTTGGATAGTTAAGATGAGCTCCAACTCCTTTCCCTTATAGAAAGCCCTGGCTTCTGTGTATGAGATAACACCCCACTCTTGTGGAATGTTACTCTTCTCCTTATATTACTTCCTATGACACAATTGGCCCAAACAAAGGAATTCTGCTCTTAACAGGCACTGGGTCATGCTTGTCAAAAAACATCCAAGCAGGAGAAGGTCTTCCATGACTATTTTGGAAGATAAAAAGTATCATGAATGAGTTTTAATTCCTGTAAGCTCAGAGCCTTCAGGAAAATAGACATTTCAGAATATAACTACAAAAAAAAAAAAAAAAAAACCTGCCATCCACCAGAAGGAGCTTAGCTGAGGACCTCAGACATTAGATGATAGCAGCCTAGCTGGCATGCCTATTTCAATCTGTGACATTCCAGCAGATGATAAAGTCACCCCACAGCTAGACTTTACATGTAGAAATGGTGACACAACAACCTTGGTTATTCTAAGCCATTAGGCTTTGGTTATTTCTTCTTCTTCACAGTTTATTTGCGGGGGAAAGTATGCTTCCTTGCTTAACACTATTTCTTACAAACTTTTTCAAATAATCTTTTATAATTTTAGGAAAACAAAATGTGTGGTATGAGTGAATTAGCACCAAGACAACTGTTGCATTTTGTTATTTTGGGCATGTATAACTCAAGAGCTTATTAATTCATTTAGTTGTATGTGTGTATGTGTATGTATCTATATTGATATATCACAGAACCCATTAGCATATCTTCTGAGAGCATTTGGATTTGTATCACTTAGTATGTGTTCTTTTCTAAGAAGAGGTATCCATGCCACATAGGGTAAGCACATGCTGTATCTACCTAAGTTCTTACTTTCAGGCTTAGATTTTTTTAACCTTCTTTTAATAATGATTCTCAAACACTTCAACCCCTCCATTCTAGACCTGACCAAAGGTAGAGGAGAAAAGACAGAGGATGTGGACCGCTTTAGAAATAATCCTTTGGGGACAATTCTAGTCTCCCTTTGTCAGGATACCAGCAGTTCATTTCAGTAGTGTTAGGACAGCAAATGCAAATCAGCATCAGTGGCACAATCCAGCAGAAACCACCAGGCCTCTGTCAAATAGGCACAATCCAGCAGAAACCACCAGGCCTCTGTCAAATAGGCACAAGTCAGCAGGAGCAATCAGGACCAGTCAGGACCCCAGGAGAAGTTCTCTGCCATGGTTTCTCAATGAAGTAAAGATCAGCAAATATAAAGATGTGAGACCAATGAAGCCTCACAAAGCTAGCTATACACGTACTCCATCTCTGAACGTTCTGTGAGTCTGAGAACAGAGTAGGCAGAGGGGTCAGTAAATGAGGCTGGTTTATGTCACAGTGCAAGACTAAAAATAAGCTTCATAGTCAAACCTGGAAAATGGTAAGTGACTCTAGTACAAATCAAAAGGAACCTTGTGGTTGCTGTGGCTCTCTGAACAAGATCTGTTTGTGATCAAGTCAGTGAACATCCCAGCTTGGCTGGAGTAGTAGCTTGGGAGACTCCAGCCTTAGCTGAGAGATATTGGAGACTAAAGGCAGCTAGAGAAGGTAGAGTCAGTTATATTGGGGGAGGGTGTAATCCTCCCTGAGACTGTGTTTTAGCAGAAGATCCTATACACATACATATAGGAGAGCTGCATTTGGACTCACTGTGTTAGAAAGAAAAAAATCAAAAGCAAAATGGCAGAGGATATGAAGATAGGAGGGATAAATGGAGAGGTCTATAAGAAGTTAGAAAGGATGAATATAATCAAGATATAATGAATATGTATCATTTATTCCCAAAGCTAGATTAATAAAATAAAAAATTGGAAAAATATACTCTAAGGAAAACAGCATTCTGTCCTAATAGTACACTAAACTGTCAGGCTTATCTTGGTTCCCAAGTAATCTCAATCAAAAGAGCAGTTGGGAAACTGATAGCAAAGAGAAAAGTGAGCCTGCAGTCATGGAACACATAACTCACTGACAATGTCTAATCAGGCTAGACATAGCACTGCCATCACCACCTGTGCCTTCCCTTTACCTGCTTCATGAGAAATATCCACTCTTCACAATTGGAGTAATCTTGACCACAGTGTGGGCATTGTTCTGAAGAAGCCCTCTGTGCTGGAGCATGCAGGCCATCTCTGGAAGCCCTTCACCTTTCTACACTCCAGCTGGTAACATTTACCTTCGCTACGGATGCTTCTAATGGCTTACAATCTCTCTGAAATACTAAATGATACAATTTTCTTAGGTGATATTTTAAATTTTTTCAAAATCGCTTTATGAAATGAACCCCGGGGAATCATAAGTTCATAGAGTCCAACCTAAGATGATTTAAATGGAACAGAGTCCCAAGGCAGTTGAGAGAGATGATGGCCCAGAAACCACCTGCACTCTGTTGGGGGCAGCTGCATATGGGGCTTCATGGTCTTACTTGGAAAGATATTTGAAACAATGAGCATATGATTAAGATTATAATGCCTACTCTGCAAAAATAAATGACTATAGAAATTTCTCTTGAGTGTTGGGTCTTTTAAAACTAAGTGATTGTGTGCTCTACTGTAACATCAAGGTGAAGGTGCTGTCTCTTGTTTTCAAAAAGTATAAAATTACCTTTCTTTTGGTAGTTTGCAGCCACATGTATTCATTTGTTCCAAAGAGAATGAGTCATAAGATGCCTAAGAGAGGACACAAAGAGTCACCCGAGCCTAGGGGAAAAATCCCTGTGCCCCTCTACATTGCTTCATGTGTCTGAGCTTGTCTCCTTGTCTGAGATGTGAGGAAGCCAGTGTACAGTCCTCCACAAAATCTGAAGATCACATGAGGCATAGATGCAAAGCACGTAGTTCTTAGACTAGAGCAGGCTCCCTCCAGGTTCTTCTTACTCCCCCCGCAGATTCTCCAGCTCTATCACACAGCAACTAGAAAGGGAAAGACAGCACTTGGAGAGCCTCACATGTCCAGTAGCTGTTCATTCCCATTCTTACCTGTCTGAAATTGCAGGATGGTAACCCTTTTTTAGAGAAATATATTAACTTTGTCATTTTTCTACTGTACAAATAACTATCTTAATCATGATATAAAAGAAACTGTTTGCTCTCAGTGTCTGTGGATTACATATCAAAATATATGAACCTGGCTTCTTCCCCTGGTATGTGTCCAGAATACAACTGAGCTGGGGACCAACCAGCATTCTCATCTCTAGACCCAGTGCCTTTCCCACATTACTGGGATAATCCAGCCTCCTGAACATGTATGATTGGGACTAGCACTTCCTGATGGCTGTGCCCAGGGGATCACTCACAGCTGTTCACAGCCACTGTCAGTCTCAGTCCAAACTATGTCAACATTAGACATTGCTGCTTCAGATTGTAATTGTATAACAAATGCTGAGTACTCATAAAGACTGAAGTTTTAGTCTGCTCAATTACGAAGGCTTGCAAATTCAAGACAGCTTGGGACCTACCTAGCAAGACCCCTCTCCCTGGTACAAGCATCCTTCAGATCCCAAGGATATTCAAGACATAAATGACAGCACTGAGCTCTCCAGCTCAGGCTTCTCTTCTTTCTTAGGAACCCACAGTCCCACAGGGTTTGTCTCTCACTAAAGTTTAATTTTCCTATTCATGTTATTTATAAATTCTTACTAAATAAGTCAACAACTTCCAATTTATAACACATATATTGTAAAAATGCATTCAATATTTTTTTTAAAAAAATGTGAAACTAATAAAGGAATAATTACTCTCCAGCAATTTTGACATTCAGTAAGATGAGCCCCAGTGTGTTTTAGGACCTTGGAACAACTTTTTGTGACTCTAATACCTAGTCTGCATTGACACATCGTCCTAGGGTTACCTTGCACCTTTATGAAAGATAATGCATGTCTATAGCTAAGTGGTTATTTCAGTCTGATTCCTGCCTTTAGAAATTGAGGAGATCAATCACATGATTTCATCAATCTCTATACCTCTGGATCAAAGCAGGCAGACATCCTTCTGAGAGCGCTTCATAGTTAATGTTGAGATCATATCTGTCTCTCTATTTATGAAATAATTTTTGAAATTCTATAAGTCACATCTATGCTATAGAACCCTCTACACAACTGGATACCTATTCCTCCTGAGAAACAAGTAAAATGTCCAGTTAGACTCTTGGATTTCTTCAGAATCCCCATTGCTAGTAGTCATGCTCCTACTTTAGACTCTTTTATAGCCTGGATAAGCTGAGAATTTTCAAAATCACACAAAGATAATGCCTTTTCACTTTCAGATTTCCATGTCCCCTAGACATGGAGCAAAGATTTCTCCTTGGTTATTATTTACTTGAAAGAAAGAATTCAGTCAAAAGACACAGACGCTTAAGGAGAATTTATTTCAAGAGGCAAAGCAAATGAAAATAGTCATCCAAAATGGAACAGTACTTCCTGGAAATGGAGTAGTACTTCCTGGAAATGGAGAGTACTTCCTGGAAATGGGGAAAAGACAAGTGGGTTCTGCTTTGTGGATACTTTAGAAGTCGGGGTTTTTAAATAAGTGTTTATGGGATGAGTAGAATACTAACTGGACCAAGAACACTCCTCTTTTACATCATGTTGGACAGCATCTTCCATTTGAAACATTTCTTTTCAATGATTCTCTTGACAAGCGTACAGTGTAGTATGGAACAGAGGATTTTACAAGCCACAATACAAATCATACTCTAATGTAGAGGATTCTGAATTTATTTTAGAGTTCATGTGTAGTAGCTGGTACACTGACTCAGCTTCTGATACATCAGAAACAGCTAAAGTGAAGGATCAAGAATATTAAAACTCAAAGTGGCATTCTGTGTTAGGAGACACAGAAACCATATATGACTAAAGTTACCTTGATCAACACCTGGGGGTCTGAGCTGGACTTATGGACTGGCCAACATGAATAACTGCAGTGTTTGCCAAACACTGAGTTCTCAGTGATTGGTGATGAGCATTGTACTTAGATTGTATGAGTCTAGAAGGGCAGAAGGGAATGATTGGAGCATATAAGCATCTGACACTGAAGAAGGGATGAGTAGCCTCTAACCAGACACGGAAAGACAGGAGAGGAAAGAAAAAGAAGAGGAGAGAGAGACAGAGAGACAGAGACAGAGATAGATACCCACAGACATGGACAGACAGCTAGACAGAGACAGAGATAGATACCCACAGACACCCACAGACACAGACAGACAGACAGAAACAGAGATAGATACCCACAGATACCCACAGACACAGACAGAGACAGAGAGTGACAGAGAGACAGAGAGACAGATAGAACATGGATTAAAAAGTGCAAAGTTTATAAGTATCTTCTGCACTTTCCTCATGGCCATTCTCAGCTAGTTTAAGCTTGTAGCACAGAGAATGATATCAGAGAGGGAAAGCATGGCCAGGAGATGCAGCAGGAAGACAAATCTGCTTATCCCATCTTGAGCAGATATGAAGAGTTAAAAGAAGGGCAAGGGACCAGATGCACTTCTAGCAAGATGACCATTACTAATCACCTCCTCCAATCAAAAGATTAACCCTTGGTTAGTTTAGAACTCTCATAGACCAAATTCTTCTCTATGATCAGACCCATTGGTTGGACCAAATCTTTCACTCTAGAACATTTTGGAGGTACATTTCATATGTCTACATGACACCTCACAACAGCAGTCATATTTGTTTATCTCTGTACTTTCTTTTAAATTTCTTATTAATAAATACTTATGAGCTTTTTTTTAATGTTCTATATTGATTTTTGAGACAGAACCTCTCGCTTTTACCTAGGATTTTCTGATTTGTTTAGGATAGATGGCCAGTAAGCCCCAGACAGCTACTCATATTTGCCTTCAATAACCCTGGTCTTTCAGGCTTGTGCCAGTACATGCAGCTTTTTTTTTTAATATATTTTTTTTTATTTTCTTTATTTACATGTAAATTTCTCCATTCCCAGTTTCCCCTCCAAAAAACAAA
>NW_022196898.1:102688594-102776441 GCF_008632895.1 Mastomys coucha | reverse complement strand
TGTTGCAGTATCTTTTGGGATACTGCCCAGGAGTGGTGTAGCTGGGTCCTCCGGTAGAGCTTTTATGGTGAGCAATTATAAGCCCTTGGACACATATTAGTTATTTTTGCATCTTTAAAAGCTGAGCAATTGATAATAATTCATCTCTGTTTTCCTTTATTCTTTCTTTATTTCTATCTTCCTTCATTTCCTTCTTTCTTTTCTTTTTTCTTTAATCTTTCCCTCCTTTCTTTCTTTCTTCATTTCTTTTCTCTTTCTTTTTTTCTTTCTTTCTTTCTTTCTTTCTTTCTTTCTTTCTTTCTTTCTTTCTTTCTAGATAGCAACTGGTACTTTGATTAGGTGACTTTGATAATCATGAGCACTCAAGTTAGTATCTTTCAAAAACCCTTCTGGTAACTAGGACTATCTTCTGCCTTTTATTCAACACCATACTCTTTTATTATTTTTTACCCAATCACAAAAGTATTCTTGCTGATTTTTAAATAATTTGACTTGGGAATAGCTATTTTACTTATCTTAATATGGTTTAAGGTACTGTCCCAATTAATGTTTGTAATTTGTTTCATTTAATTTTAAATACTTTAGAATATTTGTTATACTATGAAAATCATTTTTTCTTTCTTTTTTTTCCTATTTGTATCTCACCAGTATTGGCAAAGTCTGTTTCTTAATTTTGTATAAGTTACACTGAGAACTGTCTTTGTTTGTTGAATTCTGTGGATATTTATACAAATTATGACATTTCATATAAATAATGATACTAAATCCCTTCTGTTATCAGGAACTGTCCCTCAGATTCGATGAATGTAATGGGTGGTGGGTCATGAGATCATACCCTTCTCAACAGTGATTGGAGCCTCCTTATAGGAGGCATCAGAAAACTGAGCCTTCTCCCTCCAAGGTGACAACCTGTCTGTTTGTATACTGCAATACTTTGGAAGACTAAAAAGTATGAGCTAGGCATGATGTCACACATGGTTATCAGACCTCAGAAGGCACAGATAGTTGAATCTCTTTGAGTTCAAGGGCAGCAGGGTCTACATAGGAAGATCCATGTCAACTGAGCTACATAGCAAGACAATGGATGTCTAACAACAAAAACAGCAGCAGCAGCAAGGCAACGTATTTCCCATTCATGACAGTTTTCATGCCATTGAGTGTGACATTTTCCCATCAGAAGTCAACAACCCAAACCAAATCTTTACCTTCTTTACTTTCTCTCTTCTGTACATCTGTTCTCTACTGTTCTCTCCTAGGAGTCCGCTTGACATACTATCTGCATATGAACATTCATCATAAGTTCTAGCTCCATACAGCCCAACCGAAGACCACTTGCATTTTTGTAAATATTGCCCAATCAATATAATATTCATTCAATACTTTTGCATATGTTGATTACTCCTTAGTGCTGTTGTAAAGGATTTTAAAGTTATTTTATCATACTAAAAAGATTCTAATTGGAACTTTATTTTAATTCCATTAAACCTATAAGTTTAGACAGATACATTTAAGAATATTCAACTTTCTCATGCAGAAATATGGTACTTAGCTTCATTTACTCAAGCCATCTTTCATGTCCCTCAGTAAAATAGCTCATGCATTCCTTATTGAAGCTATCATTGCATGTTTCACATTGGGAGTTACTACAGTGGTATTTTTAAATTATGATTATTGTATATTCCCTGGTTTTCTGTTGTTTCTATGGAAATGATAGGCATTTGACTTTATGTATGATTGCAAGGGTGAAATTATGAGTAAGAGCACTGTTTTTTCAGGTGGTATAGACAAATAGTTTTTTTAGCATCTCAAGAATAAGAAATTCAAAGTGAACATAAAGCAGATGGAAATACAACCAAGATCAATGGATAAGAATGTTCAAGGCTCTCTTCCAATGGGAAAATGTAAAGGAAAAAGAAAGATGGTACTGCTTGGATCATGAGCTGAGCAGGCATAGAAACTGTCTTCTGAAGTCCAAAGTGAAACAAAGGTCAAGATGTTAGATGGTTCTATAAAAGATGGCCTGAGAGTCCCATATTTCTTTGGTAGTAAATAGCTATCCACTATTACATACAATAGCAACTTTCTGAGAGCCAATGTTTCCACCAATAATTTTATAGCACTTAATTTTGTTGTATTGAATCTTAGAATCATGAAATCATAAATTGTCAGAGATTTTCATTATGTATTCCTTATTTTAAAGGAAAAAATTTTAAGCTCTAAGTAGGAGCAATGATTCTCTGACATTTCATTTTCAAGTAAAGACATCAAAATTTCATAGCATGGCTTTCATTTACTCCATATCAAGTCAGTGGTCTCCATGGTTTTGTTTAGGTGCCCACAGACATCTGGTAGGCAATGCGCAGTCACTTAGTCATTGTATCTGTAAGTTGATCCCAATGCCCCTGTATAACTTGCCCTACTACTACTACTTGTACTAGACATAACATAAATATAGCAATGAATTTCCCTGTGTCTACTTTGATTTCACACTAACACAGTACTCTGATCTTTCATCCAGTTCAGTATATGTATTGGTGACTGATGTACAAAACAACTTTTATTATGATATCATGTGTCTAAAATTCTTTAGTATCTCTTGTTATTATACAGGGACTTTGTTTATGTTTCTGGGGTATGTGTGTGTGTGTGTTGTTTTGTTATTTATTTTGTTTTATTATTTATTTTGTTTGGGGTTTGGTTTTGGGTTTTGGGTTTATTTGGTTTGGTTTGGTTTTGTGTTTGTTTGTTTGTCTGTTTGTTTTGGTCAGGATTCCTATAGCTCAGAGTGGCCTCTAACTTATTCTTCATCAGTGGATGACCTTGCATTTCTAATTTTGCTGTGCCTACTACAGGTTAATGACATCAGGTTCTGATTTAATCCAGACCAGGAAATCAAGCATAAGTTTTAGATAAGCTAGCTAAGTCTTCTTACAAATTACCTGATGTGGTAGGGCTCAGTCCAATTCCAGATCATGGTACCCTAAATCTGTTAGTCTTGAGTTGAATAATAAAGCAAGCTGAACAATACATGGTGACCAAGGTACCAAGTAGTATTTTTCCATGACCTCTGTTTAAGTTTCTGCCTCCATATTCCTGCCTTGAATCCCTGATCTGAAGTCTTCAGATGATAGACTGTGATACAGACATGTAAGTAAAATAAACAACCCTTCACCGTGCGGCTTTGGACTTGGTGTTTTATCAAGCACTAGATACCCCAACTAGATCAGTGGTCATTAAGATAACCTACCAAATGCTAGAACCAACCACTTTTGTCCTCTCTACAATTTTCAAACCCAATGGACATACACAGGAGTGTTGGTGAGACAAAAAAAAAAAAAATCACCCTTCTACTTCAAGCATTTCTTCCCACTTGCGTACTATAACTGTCCTGGGCTGATTCTGTTGTCTCCTCTGTATTCCACAGTATACTCTACAGCATCTCATCTAAGGTAACTGTTCTCATTTTAATATGTTTATTTCTGCCTTACTACCTCTCTGTGTAGCTTGTGAATGATAGTGGGAGCTGAGGTTGTGTTCTTCCTTGTCTTACAGTACTTGGTTGTAGTAAGTATTCAAACTACAATGAAGTAACAGAGGAAGAAAATTGTTACAAATTAGTGACAATGCAAGTAGAAAAATTCAGAATGTGGGGCTCTGGGTCCAGTCTTGACTACAATCATTATATTATTGAATTCCAAGCAGCTGTTAATTTCTAAATTGAAGTCCTGACTTCTGAAAATTTTAACAAAGTTTTTAAGATGAAAATGATAATGTTAGATGTGTCTTGATTTTAGCCTGCATAGTCTGGATTTTACTGAAGCATCATGCTTCAAAATGTACATACTAAAACCAGACTGTTAGTGAAGAAGAGAAACCAATGAGGCATCATAGTGCATTGCAGAAAGAGATGGTATAATGTTGGGAGAATGGCTGGTGCATGCCCACACCAAATCCTGCTTTACTGCCCCTTCCTTACTCTGAGCTCCTTCCTTCCTCTCCATGAAATCACAGGCCCTTTACAAGGAGCAGATTGATAGAACATTTTGTTGTGACATCAGATCTTAACAGTTTCCCTTTCCCACAGTTTAAATCCATAAGGTTTTTACTTTATTATCATATTAAATTAGCCAGTTCTGCATCATGCTTCTAGGAAGTTAGAAAAATTCACCTTTATAAACTTTCATACACATCTGTGCATCTGAAATGTAGCAGTTCATAGCATGTTTACCAGTAATTGCCAGGAACTGGAAACAACCTAGATGTCCCTTAACTGAAGAATAGATAAGGAAAATGTAGATTTACATAATGGAATACTACTCAACTATTAAAAGCAGAGATACCATGAAGTTTGGAAGCAAATGAATGGAACCTGAAAGTATTATCCTGAGTGAGGTAACCTAGACCCTAAAGGACATGAATCGTATGTACTCACTTTCAAGTGGACATTAGCCATAAAATACAGGACACTCATACTATATTCCACAGACCCAAAGAAGGTAAACAAGAAAGAAGATATGAGTAAGGATGCTTGAGTTTAACTTAGAAGAGGGGGAATAAAATAGTCATAGGAGGCAGATAAAGGGAGGGAAATGGGTGGGAGAGAGGATAGGGAGGAGATGGGGGTGGAATTCAGGATCAGGTGTGGAGAGAAGGCCATGAGAATAAATAGAAATCTACAGCTAGATAGGTGGGAAGATGGAGGCAGGTCTCAGGATGTGCCAGAGACTTGGCTTAGTCCCCTAAGACTAAGAATTAATATGGGTGGCTTTAGCTGAGACTCACAACAATGAGGATATAGAACCTGAAGAGGCCACCTCCTGTAGACAGGAAGAAACCCCAGTGGTGCAATAGGGACCCCAACCCACCCACAACATTTTCCACCATGGATTAATCTTGTCTATAAGAAATGCAGGGACAGAGAATAGATCAGAGACTGGGAGAATGGCCAAGCAGTAACAAATACAGCTGGAGACCCATCCCATAGGCAAGTACCAATTCCTGACACTATTAATGATACTCTGTTATGCTTGCAGACAGGAGATCAGCATGGCCTTCTTCTGAGAGTCTCCACCTAGCAGCTGTCTCAGACAGATACAGAGACTCATTGCCAGACATTGGATGGAGCTTGGGGATTATTATGAAAGAGTTGGGGCAAGGATTGAGGACCATGAAGGGATAGGAACTCCACAGGAAGAACAACAGAGTCTATTAACCTGGACCTTTGAGGCCTCTCAGAGACTGAACCACCAGTAAAAGAGCATGCTGCTCATATGTAGCAGATGTGCAGCTCCATCTTCATATGGGTCCTGAACAACTGGAATGGAAGCTATCCCTAAAGCTGTTGCCTGTCAGTGAGATATGTTCCTCTAGCTTGGTTGCCTTGTCTTGCCTCAATGTGAGAAGCACCTAGCTCTACCTGGCTTGATGTGTAAGGATGGGGTTGGGGAATACCCAGTGGGGACCTCCACTCTCTCAGAGGAGAAGGGGAGAGAGAGGTTATGGGGAAGGGACTCTTGGAAAGGAGGACTGGACTAGGAGGGAGAATATTGATCAGAATTTAAAGTGAATAAATAAAAAAAGAAAAAGAACTAAACAAATATGAAAAATAAAGAGAAAAATAAAGTAATTAAGAAAAAAAGGAAAGAAAGAAGAAAGGAAGGAAGAAGGAAAGAAAGAAAGAAACAAAAAGAAAAGAAAAAATATTTTGGCCAAATCGGCAGTGAAACTTTAGGAAAATTATCTCCTAACTTAGATAGAGTTTAGTCTGGATATACAATTTACTCTAATTCCAGTTTGATATTCATAGAATAAATGCAGCAATGATGTCAAAACATGATTGTCTACTTCTGGCACTGTTACCTAGACAGTGTTAAACTTTAGCCCTACATAAAGAACATGCCTTCACCTTTGTCTCTGGAAACAGTATAACAAAGAATAATGTGCTGAAGTGACGATTAACATTCACGATGCTCTTCCATTCCCCATGCTTTGTGTATGAACAGCTACCCATCCTACCTGTCTCCTTGAGCACTGAGAACAATATACATCAGACAAAGTCTGATTACTTCTTTTCCTCTTAGGCTCCTTTGAACCATATTTACTGTGAGCCAGTGTGCTGCCTGGAACAGCATCCCAGAGAGCTGGCTGGTCTTGGGGAAGATGATGACTCACTAATGCATGTGGCATTTTAGCCATGCGCTGGCCCTTTGTGTTAAGTGTCTGGATGCAACCAGGGTTCAGTTCTACCATTACAGCATTCTACTTCTTCCACAAAAGCCATTGTATGTTCTGTACCTAAGCACATATTTTTTATTTGACAAGGTAAAAGATAAAAGAATAGTCTGACTTGAAGGGAAGTCAAAGCATACTTACTGTTTTAGTAGAAAAGTGACCTTCCTCCCCCACATAATGTACACATGTGAATTAAACATTCAATATAGACCTGGCTTACATTTCTTCTATTTGATCTCATTGACCATTTTTTTTTATTCAATGAAATGAAAATATTTAGTAACATTCAGGTTAAATAAAGGGAGATTCTTAGAAGTGCTATTAAACAAAAGGAGGTCTAAGGTTTTGTCTGGGGATTTGGGGAGCACTTCATGTCCCTGGTTGGTAGGGGATATTATAATGCCTCAAATTCTTCCCGTAAGATTGAATATGTAGTGCCATCTACTGGTAGCTATGACAAATTCAAAGGAAAGCCAACAGCTTTGTCCTACTCAGTATTCGCTGGGAGGATGATCTCTAGTTACACACCTACCACAAATATCATCCTTTCATCTTATATTTTCACAAAAATGTTTCTAGTTAACAAAATACTATGAACTGCTCCAGGGTTAAATATTTGTATAAATCGAACTATTGTATAGTGTCAACTTAATTGTACAATTTAGTGTTTAACAGAGTTTCAACGCAAAAAAAATTGTAGTCTGCTCACAACAGGTACAGGGTCTTCCAGGAGTTGGGGAGAAAGATACACCTAGGGGCCTCTTCCCAGGTCCGTTGATAAAGCATCTAGTCTTCATTAGATCCCTAGTAGCAAGAATCTCCATTGCAAAAGACTGCTTAGCACAATGTAAGGAAGCAGATGAGAAGAAATAAAAACTGAAATTAATGTGCATGAAAATGAAACAAAGGAGCGGGAGTTCTCATGATTGTCCTGGTTCCAGAATTATTTATCAGTTTTCAATCCTAAAATGGACTTTACTCTGCAATTAAAACATTTCAAATCACTGCAAGATAAATTTAAGCAGTTATGAAACAAATTATATCTCCATTTTAAAAAAAGGACAATTAGGTACAATACCCTCTAGCTATATGTTAATATTATACTTTTGTGCACATTGGAATTCATTTTTCTGTTTGACATCAGTGATGGGGCTTTCCAAAAGATTAATGACTGAGACAGTTACAACAGCAGCCTCTCAAGAGCCTGCAGAGACAAGCTGGTGAGACAAGGCACACTGAGTAGATGCAGAAGAGACTGAAGTCAGCAGGGGAATCAAGCCTCTTGCCCCTGGTAGCTATGACAAATACAAACACACATGCACAGACATAATAGTATACGTCTTCAAATACACAAATGTACACAGTGCATGCATATAGCTTGTGAAATCACATGCACAAATGTGTTGAAGTTAAGTCCCAGTTGTGACTCCCAGGCTCATATTCCCAGAAACAAGGCTCAGACTCAAATTATATTTACATACGCCTTGCCATGTAGCTAGGTTCTATTGTGACAAAAACATAACAAAAGATACCCATTTATTTTAACCTACATGTGCTACCATTTGTGCATCTCCTCATCTCTTTTCAGACTCCTCTCCCTGCCCCTTCCCTCCTAGAATGATCCACCGCTATTTCCTGCCTAAACTATAGGCGATAGACATTTTAATTGACAAGTGATATATTCATACAACAGAAAGATAATAACTCTACACACATTAATGAACAAAATTTATACATATACATACATTAAGCTTGTGAGTACATAAATGTACATGCATGTATGTGCATGCTGTGAATATAATGCACATAGCATTATACACAGGTATGCACACAAATACATGTCCATGTGAACATACACGTAAACACACACACACCACTTTGATAACAATCCTTCAGTATACAATTTATAGGACACAGAAGACAGAATTTAATGCTTTTTCCCATCCTCCCCAGGTTCTGGGATTCTGAAATCACATCCACAGGAAGACAGTTCTTTGCCTTAAGCAAATTCCTTTCATGTACCAGATGCCTCTACCCTGAAAAGGTATGTAAATAGATGTGTGTGTGTGTGTGTGTGTGTGTGTGTGTGTATAAGCACGTGCGTGTTGGCGCACTGCAGGATGAAGAACATAGTCTCCCATTTTTATAAACTGTGCTTGAGCTTTTCCCTGCAACATATGTCCAGCTGTCACTGTGGGAGGTCACAGTGGAGCTTTAAATGTTCCACGCCAGCTTCAGAGTGCACATTTTCCAGTTATTAGGTGCTAATTAGATAGATAAATCACACTCATTAATAGTAAATGAAGTTGCCCATATCTTCTATAGCATTATTACTTATTTCTGTTCTGGATCAATCAATTGGTGAAATTACATTGTGAGTCTGCATCTTAAGGAGGAATTCATATTTCTCATATTTCAGTGGTGTGTTTCTTATATTTTAAGGCAATTGTACTAAATTGTAATATTTGTGGTAAAAATAAAAAAAACTGATATTTTGTATTTACATTATTAATCTCTTAATTCTTAATAACTATTTTGATATTATGTGTGTAATTGATACTACCCTAGACAGGCTAAACTTTATAGGTGAAGGCTCAAGAGTTTATTTAGCCACACGCACTTCTGACCAGGTAGCAAGAAAAGTGAGTGTCACTCAATGACCATGTTTTATAATCCACTGTGGAGCCTGGTAGAACCACTGGAAAGAGGTGTGGTGCTTACAATTCTTGTGATAGCGCAGTTGTACAAATTACAGGAGCTTGTGGGAAGAAGAAGATATCCAGAGTAAAGCCTGGGAGGATTTCAAGCTCTTATCATTTGTGGATTAAATAATCTAGATATTTGGTGAAAGTCATACCAAAATAATAGACATGTCATCAGGTAAAAACGCAAAACCATAATGACACCAGAAGATGACACATAACACTTCAGTCACCAGAAGATGCAGAGATGCACAGGTGAACAATGCCTGGGACACTGCTTCTGAGCTGATGTGAAGCCTCTTTTATTGCTACTGGGAGTGTGAACTGTATCATTAAGTCCTGGCAAATGTCATTGAAATATATACATAATCTGGGTGTATGTAGACAGTATTTACACCCCACATTCTGCCTTGGCATATTTATCAAAACTATGCACAGGAAAACTCATGTCAGTTTTATTCAAATAACACAAAAATAGAATTCCTATTCACTGAAGATCTCAAATGGAACCCACACCTGATGGTATAAAGACTTTTACTTTAGCTACTCAGAAGATTTGGGTAGGAGTACCCCAAGTTCATTCTTGCCTGTAGCAGAGGGAATTCATTACAAGATGAACAATCTAGTGAGACTCTGTATCAATTTTTAAGTTAAAAGTTGGGAGACATGACAGCCCAATAGTAGGTTGCTGGTCTAGCACATGGATTCAACCACTAGTACTGGAAATTTAAAAAAATTCAAATGTGTATTATTATAAAAGTAAAAAAAATAATGGAGTTAGACAAAAATAGAAAACTTTACTATTATAATTAATATAAAAATTCAACTTATGACAGAGAAGTCTATGGTGAGAAAAGTCAAATTAGTTCTTGTCCCTGCAAGAAAACAGTAAATGAAGGTGGTTTGGGGGAGTTTCATGGGGCACAGTCACTTCGATCTATACTCTGGCTAAATGGAAGTCAACATTCATATGAAACGCATATTCATAAAAAGGAATTAAATTGTGTGTTTAAAATGTATGCACTTCCTTCCATGCTACATGACATGGTTCAATAAAGTAATTAAGCCGTAAGGATGCAAGATGACAATGGCTTTCAGAGAAGCCTCACCTTCTTCAGGTCAGTTAACAGAAATAGAACAAGTACGTGAGGTTTTTGGAGTAAGGATGGTAGGGTGATAGGACTTATCACAGATGTCAATATAGTTTAACAATAGCTTCTTAGTGATTACATCATGAAGGACACTTAAGAATAGAGATAATGAATACAGGGAGGAACATTATTTATTGTAGGAATGCTCAGAAAGGAAGTCTAGAGAGCCATCAACTCAATACTCTGCTTCAGAATCCAGAATCCTCTCAGCTCATTTTCCAATATGCTTTAGTCACGTATACTGTATAAACTATGAGCAGGAACAGGCCACGTACTAACTGTAGACTCACCTTATGCTCAGGAAGGGGATGTTTCCAAGAAGCAGCTGCCTCTCTTCCAGCTCTCTGTCTAACAGTCCCCCATGTGTTAAGTTGAATTGGCTTTCTGCAACCATCGCAATGACATAGTGCTACAAGTGGAGTGACTTAAGAACAGGTATGTTTTATGTTCTAGTTGTCAAAGCTTGAAATCCAAACTCTGGTGTGGGCATATCCACACTCTGAAAGCTCAGACAAAGGTCTGCTCCAGGCCTCTCTCCTGGTTTCCATTGTTCCTTAGTTTGAGGTGACATAATTCCACAGGAAAGGTATCTCTTTTTTTCTTTATTTTTCTTTTAAGGACAGGGTCATAATGAATTAGGACTCACTGTGTTTATAGCCTGCAGAGTCTGTTTCCACCAGGGTTCTTCCTATTCACAAAGAGTCTCGGCAGGAAGACTTCAGTATCACTGGCATCTTGTAATTTAACATAAGACACCAGGTCTCCATATCCTTACGGCTGTTATTGTATTGTCCTTTCCATTTATCTGGACTAAATGCTCAACAGTAATTCCTCTTTCTTAGGATTTATGCTTTTTAGAGAGGCTAGGAGTTATTTCAAGAATTATACAAAGCTTCTAGCAAATTCTCTTTCCTAATGTTAAGAATCCCAGCAATCTACATGCAAAGGCATTCTGTCACCGTACATGTAGAAACCCTTTAAAAAGACACTCACTGCTTAGACTTGGAGATGTGGAAATGGGGACATTAACTACCATCAAGTACAGACCTCTGTAGACCCCCTCCCCAAAGCCCGGACAGTAAACGCAGCGCTGCCCACCTGTTGAACGGAACCGGTTACATTCGGAAGCTCCACCCCCATTGAGCAAGAAGGAAGTAACTGATTGGACTGTTACACTGACGTAGTTTGGGGGAAGGGTTTTGCCCCAGGTATTTTACCTGTTGCGGGAACAAAGGAATTATTATTAAATTCAAGATGACTGAGTGACCAGACCTCGTGTCGTCTAATGTTTTAGTTTTCCCACGTGGGTACGGTATAGTATGGCTAGCCTATCTCTTATTTCTCTTTCAATCTCTTCCTATCTATTTATTACTCCTATTACCAGAAGAACCCTTTATTTTATTTACGTTGGTGCTGGCTGCCAACAGACCTCCACCGACATTCAAGTCTTACCAACCTTATGCCTACATCACTGAACAATTTCCTCCTAATGGGATTCCTGCCTCTACTCTCACCTCCTACAAATGCATCTCCCAGGATGCTCTACATCACCAAATTCCCCTTCAACAATATTGTATCAGCTCAGAATGACCCTTAAGATAATGTCCCCATGTTTTGGTAATGTCTTTCAAGCCCTTAAGTGAAACTCATCTTTAAATACACCTTATTCTCTCTGCCCTTGTCGAAGTTTACATGTCTTTGTTTCTGCTTAGAATATTCTTTCAGAGTCATCCCAGAGTTGAGGCTTTAATTCTTGCACAAGCCTTTGCATATTCTCTGTGGGATAGGCTAGGTATGAATGTCCACCTCCATGGAGATCTGCTAGAGGACTCAGTATTTAACTCTTCTTGTTACTTTTAGGGTTCTGTTGTTAGAGAAACACCCTTATATTTCCCTTGCTCCTCTCTAAATACCCATAGACATATCATGTGTTGTCCTATTCAGCCACTGGGTTTACAGTTCCTAGTGGTATTCTTTTCACATCGTATTCAATGAAGTCTTTATAAATGGACAAACTGGTAAAATAATCAAAATATTCAGGAAAAATTTCATTGTTTGCTACTAAGATGTTTTCCTATATACAGCTATTCCCACACTCATTTTAGTGAATAAGATTCACTACTATTACTAAAATGGAATATTAAGGTAAAGTTTTAAAATAAATGTAGGGTGAAACTGCATTGAGTTTCATCCAAATCAGGCTAGGCATTAACTTTCCTAATTCTTTGTAATATAGTTAGGCTTACAAATCTTAGATGTCAAAAGCTGATCCAAATATCTCCATTAGGGCTTTGACTCTGAGTGCAAAAATGGGAGGCACAAAATAAAATGTGTGAACCATCACAGGCACTGTGAGATATTAAAATGCAGAAGTGAAGCTTTTATTCACAAAACAGAACTGTTAGAACACATATGTATACACATACACATACATAAATGCACATATACACACACAAATATCCAAACTTAGAATGTAGAAAACTTTTTTAAAGGGAAGAAGAAAATGTTGTACATTAAAGGATCTTTCTGCTCTGCCTTATACAACAGAGATCCTGAAACTGCTCATGCCGCCTGTACACTAGTTAGCATTCAAGAATGAAACAAAAGTAAAACAAATCTCTCTCAACACACACACACACACACACATATATATATATGTACACATATATGTGTGTGTTTGTGTATGTGTGTCTGCATGTGTGCATGTGCACATATGTATTCATAAAGTTACTAATTTGGCATAGTTTTACAAATAAAGTACCAATATTAAAGTAAATATTACTACGACCTAATATGTTGCTCCCTGTGGCTGTAGACTTAGACACCTATCATGTACATGCTCACTTAAGGTATGACAGGGCTTCATGTAGACCCTTGTTCTGGGCTGGTTCTCTACTATCTTAGCTCTGCAGCACTTAGAGGAAGGAGTTGGAGACTTGAATTCTAGTTTATCTCATTAATGACTGCTTACAAGAGTGTCTCTTAAGGACAGGTCACTTGAGCTTCAAATCAAAAATTAACAGAGAGAAAGCATTTTCCTCTCAGCGTCACTCAGCTTTTTAAGGGGAATCATTTCTTCCCATGTCTCAGTGCACAGAGGAAAACATCCCTTTCTTCCATTCTTTTGGTATGAAATAATTAGTGTACTACAATTTTATGCTCTAATCAATCTGTACATGAATTTCACTAGAATCTGAAATAATTTATTATGCATTGGCCCCCAAAGTGAAATACAAAACAATCAGAAAATCCCTCCTAACATTTTAGTATTTCTTTTAGAAGTGGGATATCTTTTGAGACAATCGATGACTACAATTGAATGTCTCTCTTATCTATATTATCAACAACAAAATTGAATCTGAGCTTGCTATTAGGAAAACTCAGATTTTTCTGGATTCACTCTCAGGATGGATGCTAAGTTCATCCTCAGTTACCTAAGAGCAGTATAGGATTTAGTAAACATACTCAATTTATGAACCATTTTCTGATCCAGGTTTCATCCACCAAACATCTCAACTTAATGTATTAATATGCCAAAAATCACTAATGATACTAATCAACAATAATACCATTAATACATAAATGGAAATGAAGATTTTGGAAAGTCATAAAGTAGGCAAGTAGGCAGAGTTTGAAGGTTGGCCAACATTATGCTATTGAGTAAAATCTAATGAAACTTTGTCCTTTCTGGGTATAAGTTATATATGGACAAAAGTATAACCTACTTTAAAGTATAAACAAGTAATAAACAAATAGACTTTATGGGGTTGTGGAGTTGTCAAGGAGACATCTAGCAGAGGCTAAGACTAGCAGAAGACTTTCTTGAGATGTCCACCATTTTGCATGGACTGTGATGAGTTAGCTCTGTTGGCAAGGCCCTAAGAGAATAATTGATTGATTCTTGCTATTGATATGCATTTCCTGTCATTATCAAATTAATATAACAATCCCTGGGTATTAGCCCACCCTACTGTAGTGATGCAATATAGACAAATAGATGATGTCTTAATACCTACTGATTCCATAAGATTTCCTAAATTTATACTAGTAATTAGTAATTATCAAGCCCTTTATAATAAGGGCTGCAATTAAAGGCATCTCTAATGTGAAAACTGCAATGAGAACTCTGTCAGTCTTCACATGTCACCAGTTAATTGGACTATATAGAAAGCAGGCATTGATATAGATTTACAAGTTTTGAATACATTTCTTTAGGCTATAAAACCATTAATTAAAGTCCATAAACTGGGAATGAATAGTTTATTAGAATGCAAGGACCGAAGATGAAATATTGACTGGATTTATCTATATAAAACTTTAATGTTAACTTATATCAAAGAATTATAGTCTTAAATTCCCAATGGACCTGTGTAGCTAGTAACATATAATGAATGTCTACTTGGATATGTGGTATTAATGGAAACACATGTAAACATCTCTGTTCTATCTTCTTATTCAATTTTTAATTTGAATTTATGTTAAAAATTGTTGCAAACTTTTGGAATATCATGCAATCTATTCTCCCAAAAATGTACCAAAAAACTAGGAAAGATAGAATTAAAGAGGCAGAAGGAAAATAGGCTATAGAGATGAGATGAACAGATGAGGAGAGACGGCAGACATAAGCAGATGCAGAAGGATGAGAGAGAAGCAAAGGTAGAACCAGAATAAAGGCAGAAGAGACAGCAGAGATAACAAAATATAACAGTGCTGAAGGAAAAAAAAACAAGACTAAGAGAGAAGGAGCTGCAGAGAGAGCAGAACTCAGTAGGCAGGCTTTGTACAATGAGACAGGTTTTTAAATTCATTTAGCAATAAAAGAGTAGAAGCTCTTTCTTTGTCTAGCCATAAAGGTTGAAGGTTACGTTTCCTCCAGAATGACTGAATTCTTCCTGCATTGATGCTTGCTCTATGCAACTTGCTCATAAGGGCATTTATTTCACTTACCAAAAATATATGCATATGTAAGATAGTGGTGTGAGTGTCTCTCTGTGTGTGTGTGTGTCTCTGTGTGTGTGTAAATATGAAAGTATAAGGAATGTACGACCATATGTATAAATGCATGTGTATGAATGAGAGTACGAATGTATGTGTGTTTATACACATTTGCTTATGCAAAGTTTTTCCTTTTATGAGAGTGATTCTCTTCTCCTGGTTCAATCAATATTAATTGCTCCAAGCCTCCCTCCCACCTGGCCAGCCTGAGGCAAGGCTTCTAGGCAATAGAGAAAGGAGCCTTAGCAATAAATCCTCCACTGACTTCCCTGATGCCATAGAGCATATGTTAATTGCCAGAAAACTGTACAGTGAGTTTATAATGTAGTAAGAGTTAAGTTTTCCGGCACAGAGAATTGTAAAGTGAGAGTTACATCTTCTAGTGCTTATCAAGCAGAGAATTAGAAATTAAGCAAGAGTTAAGATTTTTAGTGCTAATCAAGCACAGATATTCATAAATAATAGAGAGATAGAGTTAAGTCCCCAGTGCTTAATGAAGCACAGAACAGTAAGACTTAAGTTTTTAGAACAAAACAACAATAGATAAGATTCCCCAGCTTTTAATAAAGCACAGAACAACTATAGTAAATAAAGAGTTAAAGTTTTCAGTACTTAATGAAGCATAGAACAGTAATGGAATTATAAACTAAAGAGACTGCATTTAATAAAACACAAAGATTTGTAAGATAAAAATGAAGCACAGAGAGATAAAAGGAAAGAAGCAACAGAGAGTTACAGAGAAGAATCCAGAAGTCTTCAGCCACAGAAGCAAGTGAGTCTTAAGTCTCCAGAAGCCACCAGCTAATAGCATCCAGCATAGTTAGAGAATTAAAGTCCAAAATTATCCATCTTTTGACCTGTGTGTGCCTTACATGCGTGTCCACTTCAGCTCCTTCCCCTAATGCCAGGCAAGCCCTGGAATGGGGTAAGAATTTTCTTCATGTAACTGTAGAAGAAAATCATTGATCCTGCATTTTCAGACATTTGTGAAAGATTTCCTAAGTGCTGAAGGGTCCAGGGGAAGTGGCGGGATAATAAGAAGCTAGCCTTGCTGCTTCTGAGAATCCTCAGGGAAAACAGATACCTAGTGACTACAGTTAATCAACTAACACTGAAAAGTCTGTGAGGAAATGAAATTTTCATGAAAACAAAAACAAAAGCCAATCGTTTTAGAAGCCCTATGTTCTGGGAATGTATAGTTTAGATGTCACTGGTGTTTATTCAACTCAGCAAGCCTTTATTGGTCATGTGTTAAGTGCAAAGCATCTTTAACTGTGTAAATATTGTACATGTTGGACCTAAGTGTGCAGTGTTAATACCACTGAATGAGATTAAAGGCCATTACCAAAATTCTTTGGTCAAATTAAGCAAGCATTATTTTCGGTCGGTCAGGACTATCATTGAACATGGGACAAGATAGAGTTTCTGTAGTAAAAACACCTGCAAAAATAGGGGGTGTTAAGTGTTGGGGACCTGGCCAAATATTTCAAAATTATGTGGCAGATCATCTAATCTTGTCAGGGTGCATTCAAGTTATTAGTCACCATATTCTATACAGTGGGAACATGTCAAATTCTAGAAGCAGGTTGAAGCATGGTCAACTTGAATTTTACATCAAACAGTAATGGATTTTTACTGACCATAAAACAAAATGGATTTTACTCTTAAGGTGGAGTCAGGCTGCTTCATTACTCCCACCTTGTCTTATGTGTCCAGTTCAAATCCTCAGTAGAGCACTGTCATTTATGTCTGTTGTGTGGACTGATAATGACAGTGAAGGACAAGTATCTTAGCATTTTTTATTTGATGGGACACAATATTTGTATCATGGCTGAAGTCTCTGTAATTACATCTGATTGGCTAGCATAGAAAGAATATTTTTTAAAGCCATCCTTTTTGTTCTATATAGAGCAGGTTGCTTATCATATTGTAGAACTATTTTACTTAATGAATCTATCTGTTGGTATTTCTTAGTATATTGGGCTTTTAAAAGCTCCTTTTGACAATCACAAAGCTTGGTATGCCAATAGGCTGTGTCCATGTATGTGTGTGTGTGTGTGTGTGTGAGAGAGAGAGAGAGAGAGACAGAGACAGAGACAGAGACAGAGAGATAGACAGAGAGACAGAGACAGAAGAAAGAGAGGGGGGGTTTCTGTAGTTCCAGATTTTGTTGATGGTAGGGGTGATGTATTCTCTTATCTATTAGCTGGTGAAATTAGGATATCATTGCCAGACCCTGGAAGGCTGGAATGATAGACAAAGACTGGAAGGGGATTACGACAGTGGGATATTTATCAGAAACATCTGGTTTGCTGACCCAGCTGACGAGACAGTGAGTAATCACATCTGTTAGATTAGTTCACATCAGTTTTCAGCAAGTTCAGGACTTTGAGGTTTTGTAGGACTAGTTGGAGTTGGCATGGTATACATCACCTTAAGATCAATTTGTACTCCACAGCTGATCTCTGGATGGTGTCCAATTCCACTAGCCAGGTGGAACTTGTCCAAGCCAGATATAGACTAGGGATAGCAGTTAAAGTTAAAGAACTTAAAGGAAACTTTTATCTTTGGAGCTTGTAGGCCCATAGTACTAGTAATGGTTGGAGGGAAGGTGCCCCAGGCCAGAGGGTAGATAGATCCCACCTTCAGGACTAGGCAGGTATGGAAACTTGGGCTATTGGTTAACTGGTTTACGTATCTGAAGTCCTTTTGAGCTATGAGAGATGGATTCAAGTCTTATGATTTCCTCAATTTCCTGAAGCTTACATGAATTATTTTAGTTTACAAAAACAGTCAAAAGTTTTTGATATATTAGAATTACCATTGCTTGCAATCTGTGCTGAAATCCTCATTTTAGAAAAGGAGCTAGCAGGTGTGTCTAAGACAGCTGGAGTATGTTTTGAGTCTTAGCAAAAGCTACGGCTTTGGTCTGAAAGCATGAACTTATTTTTTTTATCCACAGGTCTGTAAGATTGGTCAGAGATTCATTTTGGCATCATGAAGAGTGCCTTCAAGTTTATATTTGAAGGATAATCAAAGGAAATGCAAAAACTTGAGCTTGTAACTGATAATAGTACTCAGTGCTTTATTAGTTTGTCAGAACTCTACTCATCAATGCTAAAACTCTGAGCCTTTAAAATTTTAGTATAACAGAAATATAGAATACCCTGTATTTATATGTTTAATTATTTTCTTAAAACTTTATAATACATTTACATTTTATATCCTCAGGCTTTTATAACTGTATTTCATAGAATCTTTTCTTAATTAGAACTTAGATAAATTTAAAACCTTTTTATTTATTATTTACCATGAGACATGGGCAGTTGATTACGAAGAGCAGTCCTTGCAAGTCATGTTCCTTTAAATACTAAAAGTTACATCTGAGATACGTTTATCCTTTAACATGAAGCTTGTTAGTAAAGCAAACCTGCCTGTGAGTTTCCTTTCTCACCAGGAGACCCAAGAGCTCTAGGAAGACCAGGCCTTATGCGATGAATTCACCAGGCGACTGCTGTTAAACTGATAAAGCTGTGTTAGCCATCAATGCCATCAGAGATCTGGGAAGGATAAATTATAGCAGAATATATACTCCAAACAGACAGACTTGTTACCTGGATGGTGACCCTCAGCTATAGTAGTAGTTTCCTGGGGGGCAGAGGTCAGCCTTCATCTGTCATGCTGAGCAGAATGAAGCATAGGCTATGAGCTGCCAGATTCAGAAAGCCTAAGAGATTTTAATGTCGAGAAGGAATACTGGCAAAACTGACCATATGCAAAATAGGCAAAATATGTAACCCTACAGTGTCTACAGATGGGGCAGAGCCTTGGCAGAAGGCAAGGCATAGGGCAGGTCGTCTCAGTGGTTAGTGACACCACAATCCAGGGCTGTGCCTCATCTGTCTTCTTTGGAAGCTGCCTCCTGGGGTTGCATCCCTGTCAATCACAGGAAAGTTTTTCCATTAAGCTTTTAAAATGCCATATTCAGCAGATCTCTGAAAAGTTTTGAGGGCCATCTATTAAGTACTTTCTTAGATGATTTTAAATAACTCTTGCTTTAACTATTTTCTTTAAGCTTAACTCTGAAAACATACATAGGCTAAACAAAGGATTTCCCTGTAAGTAAATAACATTTTGAAACTGTGACTATCAACCCACAAGTCTTTTTTTTTTTGGTTTTCATTTTTATTGGTTATTTTAGTTATTTACATTTCAAATGTTATCCCTCTTCCCAGGTTTCCCTCCACAAGCCCTCTATCCCCATCCACCCTCCCCACTGCCTCTATGAGGGTACTCACCATAGAGCATAATTTTGGAGTTACGAACTTGTGACAAGCATCATGGTACACATCTATAATTGCAGCATAAGCAGGTTGAGGCAGGGGCATTGTGAGTTCAAGGCCAGCCTCCATCACATAGAAAAACTCTGACTCCAAAAATAACTAAATCCATGACAAAAATCAAAACAAAAACCAACCAAACAAAAGCTCCCAGAATTTTTTCAGGAATCCCTAGGCCAAGAACTACAGACTTTTCAAAAACTGCAATAGATTATTTTTTTAATCCAGAAATTCATGACTCCTATGACAGCTGGAATAAATATATTGTCTTAGTTGTCACTATTCTCCTAAGCTGGTTGGAAGGAATATGTTTTGCTTTTGGTTTTAAACAGGAACAGATTGCTCAGGGCTGAGCACCTACCCACTCCTGCCTCAGCAACCTAGCGTTCCCCTGTCCTGGGTCATCAAGCCTCCACAGGACCAAAGGGCTCCCCTCTCAGTGATGCCACATAAGGCAATCCTGTGCTACATATCCAGCTGGAGCCATGTATACCCCTGTATACTCTTTGTTGGTCGTTTAGTCCTGAGGAGCTTTGGGGGAGGGGTCTGGTTGGTTGATATTGTTCTTCCTATGAGGTTGCAAGTCTCAACTACTAATTTTTTGACAGTTTATAAAACACTATTGGCTTTTAAGATTAGGGTTTAAACTTAGTTCTAAACTGAATTGCATTTTTATTAGCCCTTAGAAACATTGAAATTGTAGTTGGGGTTTTAGACGAGGTGTGCTGTAGGCCCTGTAGAATTTAACAGGAAACACCAGCCACTGATGCTCCACCTTCATCCAGCAGCAGGAGCCACTCCTTAGCTTTTGCATAGTTTGCTACCAATAACCAGCACCTATGTATCAAAGTATCTGTGCTTTAATCCTATCATGCAATTCTGTAGAGACAACATCAGACTTCTGCACATCACCAAAGTCAGTATCCTTGTTTCAAGGAAATGCTGACTTAAAGATGCTGAGTTTATTCTGAGTTCCTTGTTGTTTATCCATCATCTTCCTACTATTTTGTTTTTTGACACCTTTTTAGCCACTTTCATCTAGACCTTTAGTTTAGTAGCCTGATTCCATGAGGACTTGGCTCTTCTGGTGATGAAAATCACACGCATATTTGTAGATATCAAAGGCTATCTAGAAATCATTTCACATAACATTCTAGCATCTAGCAAGGTCTGTCATCAAAACTCCTCCTTTTGCATCAAAATATCAAATAGGAAGTGATCCATGATGCTGAGGGAGAAACTTGCTGAGGCAAAGTGACAGACTTCAGTAGGGCCACTGTGCTTTACCAAAGGACAATATCTTACATTTTTGTGTGAATAGTTGTGGCCCTATACACACATAACACACATAAGCACACACACACATGCTACATAATACACACACACACACACACAGTTTTCAAAACTGTGTGTGTGTGTGTGTGTGTGTGTGTGAATATATATCATATATATGGTGGTCCCTGACAGTGACTGTCAGGTTGACTTCAAAATCTGGCCTGAGAGGCCAGCTGCCCCAAGGCCAAAGTTAGCCTGGGCTGGTTTTTTCCATTTGACTGCTCCTTCTTATCTCTTCTTATCTGGTTTTGCTTTTAGGAAGGTAAAGACTTAGCAGCACTAGACAAACTTTGTTCTGACCTTATAACAAAATGGCTTCTATCTCTAAGGTGACGTCAAGCTGGTTTATCTATAGCCCCTATGCTTTTTGATAGTGATTATCACAGAATGAAAATACAGGAAGTGAGAAGTTTCTACCTAAGAGGATCCCTGATAAGTTTTAGGAACAACAAAGGAAATCAATTGCAATCAAAACACTACACTTTCTTGATAACTTTATTATACTTGTCTTATTACAAGGTAATATTCTAAGTAATTTCCCAGGACACAAAGTCTTAATACACCAGTCTCCATACTGGTCACCTCACACCCATCTTTATAATTCATCTTCAAGGACTAGATCCTAAAATAATATGGTTAAAACAGTGTCCTGAGGCACCCTGGGGAGTTAGTGAGTCGGAGGGTGATGCAGTTAGTGAGTCGTAGGGTGAAGCAGTTGGTGAGTCAGAGGGTGATGCAGTTAGTGAGTCGGAGGGTGATGCAGAGACTATTCCTGTTCTGAGAGGGTGAAGTCTGAGTTTTTCTCTTCCTAGCAGCCTCCAGTTTGTCTCTGTTCAACAGGTTAAATTAAAATCACCCTTTGGATATATCTTTCACTTAAAATGGAATCATGAGAACATGTCAGCTTTATTTGCTGGTCATTATGTAGCTAGACATCCTGAGCATCATAAATCCAGTCACTGCACAATTGATAGCACTTCAATTATTAGATCAGCAGGCAGACAGTACTCATGAAAGCATTTCTGGGATTTGTCAAGGTTTTGTATAAACATTTTCCTTTCAGAAGCAATCTTGAACCTTTGAGGGCAAAGGTTATGGTCATTCCCCTATCATAACAATAACATTGACGATTGTATGTTGGTTGACATTCACATCATGCATGATGTCTTTGCTTTCCCAAGGAACCTGTAAGAAGTGTAACAGTCAAACCATAGTGAGAACACTCAGTCAACTAACAGTTTTCAAAACTATTTTTTAAATTTAATTTTATTATTCCCTTTTACTTATTCACATTACATCCCAGTCACTGATACCCTTCCTGGTTAACCTCTCCCACAAGACTTCCCCCTTCCTCTTCTCCTCTGGGCTAGTAGGAGTACCCTTGGAATCAGCCCTACCATGGCACTTCAAGTGTCATGAAAGGCTAGCCACTTCCTCTCACACTGAGGGTAGACAAGACAGCTCAGCTAGTAGAAGATATTCCACTTCCAGACCATAGCTTTTGGGATATTTCCCCTCCCCCAAATCAAAAAGTACAGAATATCCAGGACTCAACAATACAATCACAGAACTCAAGAAAGTTAACAAGCCAAAGGGTCCAAATGAGAATGCTTCAATCCCACTTGGAAGGGAGAACAGGGAGGGAGGGAGAGAATTGATGGAGAGGGGAAGAGGGGAAGAGGGGAAGAGGGGAAGAGGGGAAGAGGGGAAGAGGGGAAGAGGGGAAGAGGGGAAGAGGGGAAGAGGGGGAGAGGGGAAGAGGGGAAGAGGGGAAGAGGGGAAGAGGGGAAGAGGGGGACACAATCAGGTATTAGGGAGGGAAAGGAGTGAAGCCTGAGGGCCAGCAGAAAGAATGGAAATAGGCAAACTTGGAAGGAATGAGGTAGGGGGACCATTTAGAATGCACCAGAGATCTAGGGGGTGAAAGACTCTCAGGACTCAAAGGGAGAGATCTTAGATGATGTGCCTAACAGTGGGGAGAGGGAACTTCCATCTCCAGCAGGAAGACAGGGCATCAAGTGGAGGGATGGGTTGCCATCGCACAGTCAAAAACTCTGACTCAGAATTGTTCCTGTCTAAAAGAACAGCAGGGACAAAAATGGAGAAGAGACTGAGGAAAGGGGGTCCAGTGACATGCCCAAATTGGGATCTAGTTCAAGAGGAGGCTCCAAGGCCTAATGCTATTACTGATGCTATGGTGTGCTTACAAACTGGAGCCTACCATGGCTGCCCTCTGAGAGGTCCAACAAGCAGCTGAAAGAGTCAGATGCAAATACTGACCAATGGACAGAAGACAGGGAACCCTGTTGAATTAGGGAATAGCTTGAAGAAACTGAGGAGGAAGGCCACCCCACAGGAAGACCAGCAGTCTCAACTAACCTGGACACCCACCCCCCCAAGATCTCTGACACTGAGCCACCAACCAGAAAGCATACACTAGCTGGTCTGAGGCTCCCAACACATATACTGAGGACTGCCTGGTCTGAACTCATTGAGAGAAGATCCACCTAGTCCCTGAGAGACTTGAGGCCCCAGGGAGTGAGAAGGTCTGGTGTTGTGGGGCTGGGGAGTTGGGACAGGGGAGGAGGAATGGGATGAGGAACCATAGGAGGGCAGACTAGGAGGGGGATAACAACTGGACTGTAAAAAAACAATTAAAGAATAATAATAATTTTTAAAAATGAAAAAAAAAGTCTCCCAACCAAAACAGCCCAGGGTCAGGTGGTTTTGGTGCAGAACTCTAGCATACTTTCTAAAGAGCTAATTTCAATACTCCTCAAACTATTCCACAAAATAAAAACAGAAGGAATACTGCCAAACTCATTCTATGACGCCACAGTGACCCTGATACATAAACCACACAAAGACTCAACAAAGAAAGAGAACTTCAGACCGATTTCTCTTAGGAACAGTGGTTAAAAAAAAATACTCAATAAAATACTCACAAACCGGTCAGGAACACATCAAAGACATCATCCATCATGATCAAGTGGGCTTCATCCAAGGGATGCAGGGATGGTTCAATATACAAAAATCTGTTAATGTAATCCACCATATAAACAAACTGAATGAAAAAAATTACATGGTTATCTCATTAGATACTGATAAGCCTTTGATAAAATCCAAAATATATTTTAAAGTGAGTGTATTTTCACACGCAAGTGTATACAGGAAAGTTGGCAGAAAAATGTCTGATTTGATGGCGTGATCATATCTAATAAGCTGTTCTCTAGGACTGAGAATCCTCAGTGCACTGAAGAAAAGCTTTTAATTAAAATATGAGTAGCCAAGTTCAGGGATCAGAGGAAAGAATTTTTTCAAAGAGGAAGATGTTGAACGTTGTTTTCCGGATTATAGCCTTCAAAGGTAGAGCAAAGCTCATCTCTGCCTCTTCTACCACCATGCACTTGCCAGGAATATCCTGTGAGTGCTGAGATCTGCATGTGCTCTTTGATTTTGTGTTGCAATGGATTTTAAAGTGGGAAAATATCAAATGCCAAGTTAAGAATCATTTCAAAGCATCTTTATAGGTGGGTCCATGCATATTTGATAACACACTGGAAGGTTAGGATAATTTCTTTACTCATTTCATCTGATTAAATGGACTTAGAGAAATAATTTTTATTGTGATGTTTATCACTTTCATTATAATGTTTAATCTTACTTATCAGCTTCATTAGAATAAGAGGTGCCTAGGAAATCAGGAAATTATGCCCTGGGTGTGTCTGTATGTCATTTCTAATAGATTGTAAGGGCTATGACATAATCAGGAATTTAGTCCACCAAAAGATTCTAATTTAAATCAACTTTTGAGAGGTGGTGGTACTATAGAAGATAAGACCTAGCTGAAGGAGGCAGGTCATTGAGAATAAGCATTTGAAAACCATTCCCCATCAACCCCCGGGCTCTCTGAGGTTCCTGGTCAAGATGCATTGAGAACTTTCCATAAGAAGGCTTGCCTCTGCTGAAAGCCCACTGTGGTAAATCCAGAAGACCTCAAATCAAAACCTATCAAAGCTTGAACCAAAATAAATCTGCTTTTCTGAGGTATTTTGTTTCCTTAGCATAAAAATGACTAATGTATTCTATTTCCTCTTTTAAGAATTACCGGTCTCCCAGGTTGATGAAGATGTCCTGAGATTTAAATTAACCACAGAGCTTATGTCACAGAATTGGACAAACGAATCGTAAAAATTACCCCCCATTTAGTCAATGAAGGAACAAAGTGATGTTCCATGGATGCTACAAGACACTGTGATGGTGAAGGGTATATTTGGTCTCTCTTATGATCAGCAGCTTGACATTCCTATCATTTTCTTTCCTTTTGTGCTTTTCAAACAACTTGATTTTATGTATAGAAAATACTTTGTGCCTCATGAAACTCACTGTGTTGCTGGTTTCCATTTCCAATGCCCTCAGGTTTCATTTAGAAGCAGGTTTTCTGTGGACACTCAGCTAGTTACACAAAGCACACAAGACAAACAAACGTGACTCCCCTAGACAAGGAAGAAAACAACCGATGCCAAACAAGTCCTTCTCTGAGTCATGTGTAGTTATTCTTCACAGTCAGATTGCTGATGCTTTTAGTTATACGCAAATGTATTGCTATGACCTTCTGAAATAAAAATGTCTATGTGTATATTTTTAACCTCAAGAAGAACAAGGTCATCTGCAAAATATCTGTGAGATAATTTCTGACCAACCATTTAGCAAGGTTAAGTAGGAAGAATATAAGTTATCTTTATGATATTTAAACCCTGCCTTTTCACACTAAAGTTCATACACCTTATTTCATGTTATGAGCATCTTTAGGTATTATTTCTACTTGACCAAGTCCTTTATAATACAGAAAATATTTTCTTCTCTATTTTTTTCTAATTCCTACCTGGCACCGCTTGCTAATGATACCATTAATCACCCTTCAATTGTATGTGCTATCTCAGGTGGCCCTCTGTGGAAGAAAAAGCGATAGATACTTTTCTGTAGCCCTCAGTAATGATTGAGGATGCTAATGAATTCTTTGTGACAAGTACTCTCAGAAGCATGTGGTGTACAAGAGAAACACATTATAAATGTCCAAGGTCAAATGCCAAACTTAATTTTCATAGTAAAGAATCTGTTCATAAGTGCTCACTGTAATGCCATTTCTGACATTAGGAAAATCACTTTGGTCTGCACAGGTAAAGCAATGGTTTCAGAGGATGTCTCCCGGCCAGCATAGGAGGCTCACATTGGTCTCATGTAAATTCAGATTTAATCCAGATCTACTTTTGCTTCTGTTGCTCTGATAAAATGCCTTGACAACAAGAATTAAATAAAGAAAAGGTTACAGTACATCACTTCCGGGAAGTCATACCACATCCACAGTCAAAGTAGAGACAAACGAGTGTATACGTGTTCACCCGCTCGCCTGCAGTGAGCTGTGTCTTCTCACATCTGTTAACCAAGACAATCCTCCACAGACATGCCTATAATCCAACCCAATATAGACAACCCTTCATTAGGATTAGCTCTCAAGATAGTTCTAGGTTGTTTTGACAATTAAAGTAAATCATCATACTTACAGGTTCCACATTGGTTAAGTGATGCTTAGAAAACAGTGGCAATGCCAGGCAGTGGTGGCGCATGCCTTTAATCCCAGCACTCGGGGGTAGAGACAGGCAGATTCCTGAGTGCAAAGCCAACATGGTCTACAGAGTGAGTTCCAGGACGCCAGGGCTATACAGAGAAACCCTGTCTTGAAAAACCAACCGAAAAAAAAAGGAAGGAAAAGAAGAGAAAAGAAAAGAAAACAGTGGCAATATGGAAAGATATACTATCAAGGGAGAGAACACAAAATGTTCTTACTTCAAAGTCTATGATGTTTTTCCATTTCCTTAGCACACAGGAAAGCTTCTTTAGTTCCCAGCCTACCCCGCTGCCTTTCTGTATGCTCTCCATCTACTCCATGACATCAGCAAATGAGTGCTACCTACTAGCTTTTCTCTGACATGCACATGTCATGAATACATGTGTACCCCCACATGTGGAGACCGAGCTACCGTCTGCTTTTCTTTCTCTGACATGTACATGCCATTTGTACAAGTGTATAACCACATGTAAAGACCTGGCACAACCTTGGATATTGTCCCTCCGGCATCATCCATATATTCATTATAGGCAGGGAGCTCACCAAGTAGGTCATTTGGCCAGAAAACTCAAGGAATGTCCGTGTCCCATTTCCCAGTGCTGAGATTTTAAGTAGTGCCACCACAAACAGAATTTCTTTAGCAGAATGTCAGGAACTGAACTCAGGACCTTGCGCTGACACAGCAGGAAACTGACCAACTGAGCTAACTCCACTGTCTCTGTACTACTGTAAAAGTACAAATAGCCTCAAGTTTCCCCCAATGAGATGTACAGCTTTCCGATATGCTCCCTGCCACCTCCTCTCTCCTGTATGGTTGTTGTATTCAGACACAGGATTTATTCCTTTTCTTTGACCTTTAGGCATTTTTCTATCAAATTCTCACACATTCCATAAATCATAAATTTTAATAGCAAAACTCCTTCATTCCAATAAAGAGAATGATTTACCTGTCTTTTCTTCCTCTGTGTAATTGCGGTTTATTGTTAATAAACAATTCAAAGGAGAAGGACCAAGTGCTCAGTATGTCCATGTATCTCTTCCAGGCCAGTGGCCTACTTTCACTGTTAAGACTTCCTCTTATATCATGAAGTCTGTCAGAGTTATGGCCCATGTTTCTTTTTTCTCAGATGGCTTTTGGTACCTGACTCGGTCTCTGTATAGTTCCATATAAATTTCACAATCATTTTTCTGATTCTTTCAAGAGAAATATTGACGTTTGAATGGAGGTTTTATTGAATCTGGTTAGGATCGACATTTTAGCAGTATTGACTAATCAAACCCACTAATCAATTCCACAAGCAAGAGTTGCCTTTCTGATTTGTTTTGGTTTGTTTTCCTTTTCACTCTTTTGCTGCTATGAACCATGATACATGCAAGCCACATGTGAAGGCCCCTGAAGCAGTCTTGGAAGCATGCACTGCAGATTTTAAAACGTATGGATGTGGGAATAAACTATAGACTTTAGATGATAGTAAAGGAGCAGTGGGATCTAGGATTATATCTCAGCAACTACTGTGGATGTTAGGACCCTGCAGAGCTGGAGGAGAGAGGCACACTGCATTGATTAAGGCGTGAGGAGTAAGTGCCACACTTCTAACTGTATACAATAATTCTATTAGTTACTTGGGATGTGTTATGGGTTTGCTTCACCTGCCACTTATCATTTCATGGCCATGTATAATCTGACCACTTTCCTTTCTGTTTTATTTTATGGAAAAAAGAAGAGCTGGTGCCTTATAATGCTTTGATTTCTATCGCTTATGTATAGAGGGGCTCAGAAATTATTCATTTCCTTCTTGATAAATGGGTGGATTGATTGCAATGGATTAACTTAATACTTATTGAGATAAGTGAGATAGTCCTACTTAGGAAGGCCTTGCAGAAATTTTTAGAGGTAAGAATAAAAATGAGGATGTAGAGTGCATACACGAAAATCCTCTGTCCTATATATGTTCAACCTATAGTCAAATGTGTGACATTTTAAAAACTACTATTTACATTTCAGCAAAAAACTTAAACCTTATTCTACCTTTGTTTTAACCCAACCTGATTTCACAACACATAGTGGGTATTGGACAAATGTAATTTTTAATAATGTTTTCCAGGAAAGTCAGAAATTTTCCACTTACAAAACAAATTTGGCCATGGTGGGCTTATTGAAAACCATCTACATGAGACAAAGAAGGGCTTTGTCATTTTACTGTCCAATAATCACGAGATTTTGTTTGCTGTTCTTGTGATATATTTGTAGTTGGATCCTCTCCTTTTATATATGAGCAATTCTGTCTCCATCTGCCAGTCATGCCATATGGAGGAGAAGCAGAGATACCAAGAAATTAATGAAGCAACTCATCTATTTTTTCAAAAAGCAAAAGTATATAAGAAAATCAAATCTGTTGAGATGCCCTTTCCAAAGTGCAGTGGTTTCATACTGTGTAAGTATGAATATTCTGGTCTCAAGATGAGAGAAAGAGAGAGAGAAAAAGGAGGGAGAGGAGGGAAAAAGGAAAGAACAAAGGGGGAAAGGAAGGAAGGGAGGGAGGGAGGGAAGGAGGGAGGGAGGGAGGGAGGGAGGGAAGGAAGGAAGGACAAAATGAAGGAAAGACTGTTGGGAGATAAGATTGTTAATGATTTGTAATGCATCCATTTCAGAAAGCACAGAGTATCAACTTCTTCCTAGTGTCTATGGTAACACTATGGTAGTGAAGGACATTATCTCTTTCTGACCACAAGGGTGAAATTAACCACACTGGGGATTGTGTAGTACATTAGTAAAAGGAGGTCCCCAATGCTCTTATCTCCTCAGAATGGGCTTGGGCACCATACAAATAAGGTGATCTCTCTTCAAAGAAAAGGCAATTGGAGAACAAAGGCTGTCACTTGTCATTTACAAGGAGAACAGGAAAGGCAAATTCAGGAGAATAATACTTCTCAGTATGGCAAGACTGTGAAACAACAGACAAAATGTACAGGGGCAGACATCAACCACTTAAATACAGCAATTTCTCTGTGTTTTGACCAAACAAGCAATATTACACAATCCAGCATTACCAAAAAATGGATAGAAATACCTTCATTTAAAATGTTAATAGTTCATAGATTGTATAAGTACTGATAATATTATGAATATATATAGTACATATTTTATTAGATACTTTCTTTGTTTACATGTCATATGATTTCTATCCCAGTTTCCCCTCAAAAAAAAAAGACAAAAAAAAACAAAAAACAACAAGAACAAATCCCTGTTGCCTCCCCGCTCCCCCTGCTTGTCACCCCACCCTCTCCCACTTATTGGCTCTGGCATTCCCCTTCACTGGGGTACAGAACCTTCATAGGGTCAAGGGCCTCTCCTCCCATTAATCATCGACTTTGCAATCCTCTACTATACACATGCTGCCAGAACAATCAGTCCCACCATGTATAGTCCTTGGTTGGTGGTTGAGTCCCTGGGAGCTCTGAGGGTACTAGTTAGTTCATATTGTTGTTTGTCCTAAGGGGCTGCAAATCCTTCAGCCCCTTTGGTCCTTTCTCTAACTCCTTCACTGGGGACCCTGTACTCAGTTCAGTGGATGGCTGTGAGCCTCTACATCTGTATTAGTCAGGTACTGTCAGAGCCTCTCAGGAGACAGCTATATCAGGCTGGCTTATCCTTCCTTCAGTCTCTGCTCCATAGTTAGTCTCTGCAACACCTTCCATGCGTATACGTTTCTTAAGATATCTTTCTCCCCCTCTCTTTCTATCCCAGTCTCTCTCTATTTCTATCTCTCTCATATGTATGTGTGTGTGTGTGTATGTGGGAACACAGAAGAGTGTAAGAGAGGGAGATGTATTAGATGTATTAGAACAAAGTGAGAATTCCCTCCATCAATATATATACATGTATACACAGAAACATAGACACATATACACACACACACACATATATATACACACATACACACTCACACACACATATATATATATGAAAACTCTACAATGAAACCCATTACTCTCTAAACTGACCTAAAAATTTAATTAACAAAAAATTAGTGAAACATATTATACTTATATTTGAGCATTACTTAACTTATTTCAGACTGCTAAGTACATATGATTTGAAAGTATGACAGAAGTGGTGACATGAAGCCAGGGATAGTAGTATGTTACCACAGGTACTTCTTGATTAGGGGGGTTGATAAATGCCTCAGCAGGAAAAGATTATTAAGGCCAAGCCCCATAGCACAAGTTCCTTCCCTGGAACCCAGAGAGAAATGACTTCTATAAGTTGTCCTATGACTTTCACACTCGTGCCAGAAAATGCACATCCACAAATAAGTAAACAGTTTAAAAGTGTTAAAATATTTTATCATTCCTATAACTGCAATGCTCAGTTTTGTCAGCCTAACCAAAAAAAAAAAAAAAAAAATAGAAAGTCTCAATGAGAAATTGTCTACATTTGATTTGCTTGTGTACCTGTCTCAGAAGGATTGTTGTAATTAATTTGAGAAAAATGACCACTGTAGGCATCAACATTCCCTAATAACAAAGTCCTAAACTGCATAAATGTAGAATAATCCATCTGAGTGAAAATACCGAAAGAGGTGAACATCCATGCATTGATTCCTTTCTGCCTTACTCTGCAGAAATGATGTGACTAGTTTTCTTATATTTTTTTTATTACAACCCCAATTATGGACTGTAATTTGGAATTATAACCTAATAAAACTCTTTCTCTTCTAAATTACTTTAGTCAGATACTTTTACCACAGCAACAGAAATTAAAATATAATATTAAAGAGCACTGATAATTTCAGAGATAGTGCTCATCATTTGATTATAGCCCTGTGATCTTGCCTACTCAGTGACTGCTTCTCTCCATGAGAAACCTAGAAGACACCTCAGTCCTTGCTGTCCTCCTCCTTAATGTACCCTAGGTCTTCTGTTTGAAAAGACATATTTGTAATAAATATGCTAAGTGTAAAGCTTTAGAGGTTCTCACTTTTATGGCCCCCTTCGTTGGACTTTTACCTAACTTTACTTTTGTATTTCTATGTATTTTTTTTCCAGAAGAAGGGATCCTCAGGAATTGAATAAGTTCCGAATCCTTTTTCACTCTTGACCAGCTTCGCCTGTTCCCCTGGGGTGCATTATTGTTCTATTTTTATCAGATGTTCATCATGCTCTGCAAATATCAATTAGCCCTTCTCCCCAGCATGGACAATAGGCCTCTATGTTACAAGACATGAGAGGTGAAGCTTGTGCCTGAGTGATTACATAATTTCTTTCCCTATTTAAATCTTTTATTAGCTCAATTTTGCCTGTGTTTATTTATATAAATATAAAACACATGAACCCCAAAAGTCCTTTCCACATAGGGAAGGAACATTTCAGACAGGTGTCTTTGTCACTGTTATATTGCTCAGATGGGACACTATGACCAAGACAACTCTTATAAAGTATTTAAGTGAGGGCTTTCTTATAGTCTATGAGTCTAGAGAGGTCATTCTCATGCAAACTACCTCAAAAAGCATTCATCATAATGGACACATTTATGAGTTATCAGTACAAGATGAAAAGGGTAATGTCTAGAGACACAGACCACCAGTACAGCTCTGCTCACTAGGTCACACATTGTGTTAATCACATTAGCTGCAGCTGTTTAACTTGCATATAAGGGTCTTTGAAGCTACAGCTCTGGGTCTCCTCACATGAAAGAAAGATGGTACCTGGTTCTCTCTTGGCCAAAATCCATGGATTAATGGAGGGATGCTGTAGTGCTATGCCCGCTGGCTGGGAAGCAAGAGAGACAGAGGAGGAGAGGAGGACTCCAGGTAAAGAGAGAGCAGTTAACTGCTGTGCATGCTGGGAGAGTGGGGCTTCCTTTCCAACATGATGATAAAGTACTTCATTCCTTACTTAACTCTCATAATCAGTCTTCTCCTTATCTAAGAAACCACATTTTCACAAGTAAAATTGTGAAAGAAAAGTCAGTTTTTAGGCTTAGATTTCATTTATGTGTGGGAAAGAAAGAAAGTGGGTGTTTTTCTTCTATAAATGTGGCTTTTAAGTCAAAAGTTGGTGCCACTGATACATAGTTGATATAGTTCACTCAAACCAGTTTACCCAGGGACATTTTCATCTGAAGGTCCTATGGCAAAGAGTGGGGGTTTTGTCCTCTTTTTGCGAATCTACAGAATATACTCTTTAACCTGTTGTCTTGATACTGGGAAAAATATTTTTATAGAAATAATCAAGTGTTTTACAGAATAACACTTTGTTATTGAAATCATTGCAAGGGCTAAGTAGTATATAGTATAATTAAGTATAATAATTAAATGTAATTACAAGTAGTCCTCTTTCTTAACTAAAGGCAATTAAAAAAATACATAGGATCCATAGTTTACTGGGTGAAAAAAAGTATTTAATCAAATTGCAATTCCAAGTAAGCACAACACAGAAACAGTAAGAAAATGCAATCAAACCAGTCCCCTGTTCTCCAGAACCAATCAAAGCATACACAAGGATAATAGAACTGAAGCAGAGGGTGGAGGAAACTGCCATTGATAGTCCTAGATGGATACAGATCAGTGAGAAATAGCAGGAAAGGTATATGAAGGCATGACAAGGTGATAAGGCTGTACAGAGCAGCAACAAACAGACAGACAGACAGGACTGGAGGACAATGGCTATTAAAGAGTTGAAGTTGAACAGGATGCTGGGGATTACCCACAAAATAAGTTCTGAGAGGAAAAGGCAGTTATAGCTTGTTGAGTGCTGACTTTGGGGCCATGTGACATAAAAGGGCCCAGTTCAATATGTGTGGTTAGAAATACAACAGCAGGGGCTACAAAGATGTCCAAATAGTAAGAGTGCTTACTTTGCAATCATGGTAATGAGAGATGATAGGAATGATGAGATGATGATATACCATGCTGAAAGTCCAGTACATGCCTGTAACCCCATGTTTGAGGAGAATAAAGACAGGTGAATCACAAGGAGTCTACAGAATTCAGTGAGGAAAGAAACCAAAGGCCAGGGTTTCAGGGAGAGCATGCCTGGTTCTGAGACTAGGAGTGGGGTGAGAGAAGACACCCAACATGCCAACCATGTACTGACACACACAGAACATCAATAGCTTTTGAAAAGAGATTTCAAAAGCCCAGAAAATAAGCTGGTAATGTTTTATTATGAATGTGTTGTTTAAAATAATCCCCTTATACCATGAACCTGGAAACATGAAGAGCAAGGAAGAAGGTGGAATGTGCAAGAATTAGTGACCAGTATGCTTTCACACCTATAACAATGCATGACACACTGTGTGGCATGGAAACATGATTTGATTCCTCAGCCTTGGAGACCAAGAAGTCCAAAGTCAAATGCAGCCATACTGTGTGCCTGGTGAAGGCTGTTGTCCAGCTTGTATAGCTATCTTAAGGCAGAAGTCATCCCTAGAACTTCTCTTAAAAGAGAGTTTATCTCATTCATGAGCTTCTCTCCCTCATTAACTAATCACCTTTCAAGATTCCAACCTAAACTCCATCACTTTGGAGATTGGCTGTCAACATGTGACTTGGGAGTGTGTGGGAGTGTGGGGGGGTGTCAAGTGGAAGTTTCTGTATATGCCATGTGATGCAGACTTAGGTATTTTCCTAACATGGTATTTTGCTGAGGCAAGACCCATGGGAAGACAAAAGATGTTTGGAGAAAGTTTAAATAGGACTCAACAGCCAGTGACAGGGGTGCTTGCTTGGCTAGCTTTGTAATACTCCATTGATCTTGCACATTAATTTCACTGATCTTCAGTTCCTTAAGAAAGGCATAATGGAGAACTTCGGGCATCCCGGCTAGTCCTGGTTGCACCCGCTGATTCATTCTCATTTAGTGGAGGCCTGGCATTTTGTGTGAGATAGACACTGCTGCTGATTTGTTCGTCCTGACACCACTGAACTGATTCCAGACAAAGGGAAATTGGAATCGCCCCAAGGTACCACTTCTAAACAAGTCCACAACCCCTTGTCCAACTTACCATCTTTTTTCCTCTACCTTTGTATGATAGGCCAGAAGTGGGTCAAAGCATTAGAAAACCCTTATTCAAAGTAGGTTTTGAAAGATCTAAGCCTCAGCAACATTAATGGTGAGAACAACTCACATCAAAACATAAAGATGAAGGACAGAAAGATGGAGCAGCAGGTAAAAGCATTGCTGCTCTTCCAAAGGACCCTGTTCAGTTTTGAGCACACACATCAAGTACCCTACAACCATCCCTAACTTCAGCTCCATGGGATCTCACACTGTCTTCTGGTAGCAGTGTTAACCTGCCATCACATGGCATATAGTCACACAGCCTTGCATCTATGTAAATAAAAATAGATCTTTAAAACTGTAAGAAAATTTAGGATTTTCGTAAAGTACAGCATGTGGCATCCTAGAAACCATAGTTGAAAAGATGTCATATTTACTAAAATGTGGCTACTGATAGGCTTCCCATGCCTTGTGTCTCCTCGACATGTACATATAGGCAGCAATACCTGGCTTCACTGAGTTAATAAATAAATAAAAGAATAAAATTAGAAGGGAGATGATATTTGAACAACTAACAAGGGGAACTTTTCTAGGATTGGGAGGGGTATATATGATCAAGATGCATTGCATACAAATATTGAATTTTAAAGAAAAATTTAAAAAATAATTTTTAAAGTAGAAGAGAGGACTGGAGAGATAGCTTGGTGATTAAAAACAAACACTGTTACTCTATGATCTGAATTTATTTCTCAATACCCACATGGTAGTTTATAACCATCCATAATATTCTAGTTCTAGGGCCTATACCCACTTTTGACCTCTACATACCCCAGGAAAGGAAATGGTGCATGTTCACACACACACACACATACACACACACACACAGAGAGAGAGAGAGAGAGAGAGAGAGAGAGAGAGAGAGAGAGAGAGAGAGAGAGAGAGACAGAGAGAGAGAGACAGAGACAGAGACAGAGACAGAGAGACAGAGACAGAGACAGAGAAAGACAGAGAGAGACAGAAAGAGAGACAGAGAGAGACAGAGACAGAAAAAGACAGAGAGAGAGAGAGAGAGAGAGAGAGAGAGAGAGAGAGAGAGAGAGAGAAAGGGAGAGGCCAAACATAAATTCTCATAAATAAATACAAATGAAGAAAAATAATAAACAGTATCATCCTGTGCTTCTAGAAATTCCATATAAATAAGGCAAAGTCACTGGTAACTTTGCTGAAGGTATTTTAAAAACCTGCAGTGCAATATGAGGAGACAGAACTCTGAGTATGTAGGATTGATAGACATCATTAGAGAGGAAGTGATTTTAAATAAGATTTGAATGGCTTAAGAATGCATACATTTAGCAAAGAGGGGATCATAAATAGCTGAAAGAAAATCTGGGGTAGATAGATGAATTTACCAAAATAAGAAGGTTGATTTGATCACTTCAATGCTCACATTTATCCTAAAGAGATGCTCTCAGTAAGAAACAAATAAGGAACATTCTAGTATTGAGACACTGCTTGGAGAGGATGGGAATAGGAAGACAGTAATATACATTCCCTAAGCATAAAGGTCTTATAGCTTAACTAAGGTGATTAAGCAAATAGACAAATGTCTAGAATGAAGGATTGGGTAAGATACATGCCTTATGGCTGAGTGTCCAATGCTTCATGGATGACCTTTATTCTAATTTGTCTCTAGATTAGCAGAAATTTGATACATTGCCTGGAAGGGTCATGGCAGAGAAAATGGTAACTGACAACAGAAAACACATAGCTCATTCTGTTGCCCTAGTTCTGCACATTGAGCATTTTATAGGCATTATCAAAACCTTCAAGAGAGATACTATGATAACCACATGGCAAGTGACAAAAGCAAACATACTGTGTGAGTATCAGGAAAATATTTATTCTGCTCAGGGATGACTATGTGGTAATTGAAACTTGAGAAAGTCAAATTATGATGACTTTACATGACTGACCTTATAGAACAGAAATTTGTGATAAAATTATTTGGTCTCTCTAATTTTTGTTATTATTATTGTTATGAGATGAAAAAATAGGATTTTGTCAGTGGTGTGTCTCAAAAAGAGTGATATTCAGGTTACACAATGGGGACAATCTGAAACAAAAATAATCTGACAAAAGCCACCTACACACTCCTAATGTTGACAGTCTCTACTCCTTCAGAAAGGTATTTCTGTTCTACAGCATTTTTTTTACATAAACCAAAACATACATTTCCTTTCCTAAGGGAAATGATCGCCTTCTTAGTTACTACAAGACAAAAAAGGAGTCACTACAGACTCTTAGGAATGAATTAACCGAATAACTTTTAGAACCTAGTAAAATAGTTACTCAGTTAATAAATAAGACCACATGAAGCTATAGAGTTTCTGTAAATCAAACCACACCAACATTTTTTGCAAAGTGATAGCATACAAAATGTATAATTATACAAGTATACAATTATATACAATTACATATACAGTTATATACAAACTGCATATACATCTGAATTATACAATTATGTACATATCTGAAAGAGTGTTAATATCTAAAATATATAAACAACTGAAAAAAAAGCTGCACATCAAGGAAGTAAATAATCCAAGTTTAAAATGGTACATAAAACTATGAGTTCTCAAAAGAAAAAACTCAAATGGCTGAGAAAAACTTTCAAAAACTGTTAAACATCTTTAGGCTTCCAGAAAATGCAAACATGCAAACTAACACAACTTTGAGATTTATTCTTTTAAGACAGTTACCAATATTTTTACAATATTTCACGTGTGCACACGTATGTGTTAGTGTGTGTGTGTGTGTGTGTGTGTGTGTGACTAAGACATGGCACCCATATGGAAGTCATAGCTCAGCATTCAGGACTCAGTTCCCTCCTCCTGTGTGGGTCCTGGGTTTCGTGAAGCATATGTATGATGCTGGGAAGTACTGGAGGCTCAGAGTGTTGGAGGGAGGAAGATGTGAAACACAAAGAACTTTAATTTTAATATGTACTTTAAAATGTTTTCAGGCCTTAAATGAAGGACATCATGCTTATACTTTGTAAATATCAGAGACATTAGTACTAGAGATATGACATAGGACACAGATTTGAGACTCTTCAAGTTGTGAACAGTGAGGAATAATGATACCAACTTAAGACAGCACATAATGACACCACATACATACAGAAAAAGCATTCTGTGGTGTGTGTGTGTGTGTGTGTGTGTGTGTGTGTGTGATTTATCCACTTTAGTATGAAGCACTTGAGGCCTAGAGAGTAGAATGTTCTTTCCCTGTTAGCTCAGAGTTGAATAGAACTGGTCAAGAATTTATTGGGTGTATGTTATGAGATTAAGAACTCTAAGATATAGAATGGGAGAAGAGAAAAATATATAGTCAATGTCAATACCAAAATGAATAAATTGTTCTTAATCCATCACATGAATGAGCATTTATCAAATAGTGCCTACAGACTTAACAAAAGCTTCTGTGAATGGAAAAGCATACTCACTCCCACTTCTATGGACTGACATTCAGGAAATGCTCACTTTGTCAAAATACCATGCTGTTTGATACAGGTTTCATGCCACATCTATATCTTAAAATAACACTAACTGATAAAGATTACTATTTTGTTAAATATATAACACAGGCATATAACTTTCAAAAGTGAATAGAAAACAAGAGTAACAGACATTTGCTCATTTATTCATTTGCTATGGAAGACTGCTCTGTGTGGCTTTCTGTATCAACTCTACAGAATGATTAAAATACCAAATGAATTGCATGTTACTCATCTGCTAATTAGCAGGACAGTGGAACTCATTCTGTGGACTTAAATAAATCACTAGCATTTTTTGAAAGTAATACTCACGTTTGATAATTGTCCAGCATTGAAGCACACATGAAGAATTGCATTTGTAATACACTTCATTTTTATAAAGTAATAGACTTATAAAACCAGAGAGCACCTGAAATATTACTACAATTAATGCCTGTGACTATAGTTGGTAAAAATTAGAGAGAGATTTGAACAGTACCCTACCCAATGATGTCACAATGACATCATTGAGTTTATTGTCCTGGATGATGAAAGGTTATTAAACAAGAGATTTTTACATTTTCAATGTTTCCTATTTTTCAAATTTTCTACCACCAGTGTGAAACACTTAGTGCCATTTCTGTATAGTCTGTGATTATTGTAATATACTTTTATACATTTTCCTTTTGATTCTTTTTTCTCTTCCCCATGCTCATATCTCTGCTAAAAGCACAAACACACCAAAACTAAACACAGGTTTGTCTTCAAGGATGATGGTAGCATGTTCAATTTCCATAATATGTCTTTTAATTTTTATTAATATAAGTAGTTGATACATTGGTGAAACTTTTATTTTGAAAACTTAAAAAAATTAAAAATTATTTTAATAAGATAAACAGGAAATATATTTCAATATATGAAATTTGGTAATTAAAGTTTTACTGCATATATTTTAGTAAATGTTGGCAATAAGGTAAAAAATTACCAAAGAATATTGAAAGTAGCTTTACAACTTGTCATTGTTAGAGCGATGAAAATCTGCACTCTTTAGAGGAGTTTAGCATGAAGGAGTCATACAGCTTTGATCTCCTCTTGGGTGCATAGATACATAGTGACCATTCATGAGTACGAAGTCAACAGGATTTGCATTGTAGTAAGTATCAGAAGCACTTGGGGAGATCTTATCTCTAATCCTGAACATGGCTATCCCCAGCTCTGTCTTGTGTAGAGCATGGCTTCCAAGTATGATCTCAAGATCTGTTAAGTGAAAATAGTGATCACAATTCACAGCTATCATCAGATATGATCTAGCATTGCTGCATTAGTATTCTTTTTGTGAGGCTTAGAGGTATAATATGTCTTAATAAATTCAACTTTTGCTTTAGCCTCCTCAAGTCTTTCACAGCCTTTTTGTAAGATGAGTGTATCAATAACAAATTTCTCTTCACAGTGCCTTTTATGGATTTCTTTCGCCCTACAAGGCAAAAAGAAAAGTCAAATGTGATAATTTTAGTTTACAAAAACAATACAAACTGGGGTGTATAGATTAAACTGGATATTTTCCAAAGAGAAATTCATAAGCAGGATAGAGCTTAGCTCACATAATATTACTACATTGTTAAATAATATTCAATATATAGCATGCTAATATTTATGAGATTTTCATAGCAAAAATCTGAGACTCCTCCCACGATTCCACTTTCATGTCAGACTTCTTGGAACTTAAGAGAAAATAAGCCCCATTTACTTAGGCTGCTCAGCCAGTAGGATTTTGTACAACAACTCTATTAGAGGAATACATATTCTAAATTAGAGAGACCTAGATCATATTACCCTACCACACTGAACAACACCCATAAAATGTCAAAACAAGGAAGACAAGTTATTAATTCATATCTATTCATTCATACATTCATTCACTCATTGTTAAAGCATGACAGTATCTCCATATGCTTCAAACTGAAAGGAAAATAGAAGGATATGATCAATGAAACTGCACAGGCACAACAGAAAGATACAATGAGTGCTTGCACCAAATACTTAGCTAAAACAAGAAAGTCATTATGGAACAAGACAGAGTAAGATAAGAAGTAAAGGAAATGTTAATAATGAAGCCAATAAAATAAGGAGAGAAAAGAAAAAAGAATTTCAAACATGAAATAAACCATAGACTTTAAAAATATATACACTTTTCCAGGCAAAGAATTACAGACATGTCATTTTGTCTGAACCATTTCAGAAAGCATGACTGGTTAAAACTGAGGCATGCAGAGAGAGCAGTATGTCAACAGATGTTCTGAGAAGTAGCATTACCCTTTTTCTTCTCAGTTCAATTTTGGTGAAATTCCTCAGTATGACTCATGAAGAACTACATTTCTACATATGTATAATCAGAAATCTTGATTCAGAGGGTAAATATGAAGGTTGAGTTATAAACTTTCAAATTAATAGCTAAATTTTGGATACATTTTTTAAAATTCTCTCTACCTCATTTTCTCATTTCTTAGAACTAGATAATGTAACTCATAGGGTTTATTGAGTAGAAGACAAAATGAATTACACATTGCAAATTCCTTGAAGATATCCTGGCCTTTAATGAGTCCCTTTACTCAATAGTTAATGGAAAGTATAAGAAAAACCAACAGATGGAGAGAGGTTACTGTTCTCTTTGGAAACACTCATTCTCAGGACTTTCATGTGATCATTCCAGGGAGTTGGATGTAAAGAACCTATTAATGGTCATTACAAGGTAAGTTTGACAGACATTCTTTAGGTGTGTAAAATCTGTCTATGAAATTTAAGGGATGCCATTTTGGATGCATTATTTACATTACTTATGAGTGTTTTCTTCATCATCATGAAGGGGACGATCCAGCTTAGAAGATTAGTGTGAAGCAACTGAACAGGACAGAATATGCAGTGCAAGAGCAGAGCTTCTCACTGGCATGAACTCTGCTTCAAACTCCAGTGCTGGGGGAAAATCAAAAACAAAACAAAACAAAAAAACAAAGACTGCCTACCATTAAACAACCACTAAGTTGACATTAGCTACTCTGTTCTCTGTAGGCTTAGAGTTTTCAAAACTTACTTTATTTGGGGTTCTTATATGCTTCAACCTCCCTTCTAGCCTACCTATCAGAGTACGGGAGAAAGAAAGTTAATAGAAAATGGGACTGTGGACCTGTTTAGTAGTAATTATTTGGAGCAATTCCATTCTTTGCTGTCATGTAACAGCAGTCCAGTACAATACTAAACAAGTCAATACTGGCTGTGCAGTCCAATAGAAATATCAAGGCTCTGCCGAGTTGGTACAGGTCAGCAGAAGTGGCCAGAATCAGCTGGAATACCACTAGTTCTTTGGCACGTTTCTCTCTACAAAGTGAAGATTAGCAAAGAGCAGCAAAGAAGTGAAGCATTGTACAGCATAGCAATACAAGACCCTCCTCTCACTCTTTGTGGGATTCTACTTATACTGTTTCTATTACTTGCCCCTCTAGTGTCTGTTTTCAGCAAAACATCACTTGCCCTCTCACAAGACAGCTTCCAGAAAAACATCATGTGACACAACTGACTTATTAAAGAAACCAGATATTTCCATGTCAGTTCTCAATTTGGAACACAGATAATGCACATAAATGCCTATTCAGTTGAGTAGAAATAAAAGCAAAAACATACTTTAAACATACAAATAAAAGCAAAGTGAAACTTAAAGCTTATACTGAAATCATCATGTAAAAGGTAAAGATTACTAGTTACAGACAAACTTAAATAATTATTTAGAAGAATCAACATGTGAGTCAACTGTAATTGGACATGTTGGCTTCCAACAATTGGGAAAGAAAGTAAAATTTATGAAAGAAATTTCATAAAAGTAAAACCAACAGTTATGGACATTTTAAAAATGCTATAGCATGTCTATAACTAAAATGATGCCTCTGCATTGAAAAGTCAAAGTGATTACTTAGGCCCATTTGGATAACCCAAGATAACCCTTTTAATGTGGATGAACTAACTAGTAATACTCTTAAACACAGGTGTGGAGTCCCTCCCACCAGCATGTACAGCAGCATGGCCACTCGGCACTGCCACCTACCCGAGGACTAGAGCTCAGTCATTTTCTTCATGGTTCAATGATTCTAACAGACTTTCGTACATCAAATATAATGTTGCTGGTATTAAAGAAGGCTGAAACTAATGGGAATTGTACTATGTTCAAGAATTTGAAGATATTAGACTTCCAATTTTTCTCAAACTAAGATATCCATCTCACACAATCCCAATTTTCTATACCAGTAACATTCACATTAGGAACTAACACTGACTTTAAACAAGAAAAGTAGAGTTTTACCCTTAAGTAGCAGACACAGAATGTAAGATTAATCTATGACACCTATCATTTTATGTATATGGATATATGGTGAGAAGGAATTCGATCTAAAGCAAATAGAATACTGGGAACTTGAGAATATAGTGGTGCTTGTATCTGAAGCTTTACATTTGATGAAGGCTTTAATCTGTTCTTGTCAGTTGCAGGAGAAAGAGTGAGCAACTGAAGGACAAATTAAATTGGGTTTTTAAAAGGTACAGGGTGATGTCATCTAGCTGGTGAATTAGGTGATGGAGATGACTGAAATGCCTATAGGCAGGAATTGGCAGTAAAGTATGGTTGGCTTTGTGAAGACAAGCACAGGAAAGGACTATAGAGATAGTAGATAGAATGCACAGGACAATCTGGGGAATGTGCATCCTACAGTGGACAGGAAATGCACAAGGCAGACATGAGGCAGGTGAGTGTCATCACAGAGCTCAAGCATGCACGCGGTGAAGGCAAAGAAGTAAAAGAGTTGATAGATTTCAGCCACAAAAATAATGAAAAATTAACTGCTCAGGGGCAGAACAGTCTCTAGTGAATAGAGATCCTTTATGTGTATGTAATGACAAGTTATTAGCTGGTTATTAATGTAAAAATGTGCTTGGAGCCCTAACATGGTCTTGTCCTGTAAACAGAGTAGCGTCTATATCAATTTGGAGGATATGAATATACAAGATGCTGTTTGGAGAAAAGCTTTATAAGTCAGGATACAAAGACCACAATGGACACTGCAATGTGAATGTGAAATGTCCTCTGAGAGCTCAGGTGCTTCAGCGTTAGTCCCAACTATGGACCTTTGTTTCATTTGGCTTGTGCAATTTCTCTTGTCTTATTGCTCTTTTGTTCTGAGTGTGTGTGTGGGGGGGGGGGGTGTGTGCATCTGAGAGCGAAATTGAGATTTTCTTAAAAGAAAGACAGAGTTGGTTATGGAGGTAGAAAGATTTAGGGAGGAGCTGAAAGAAGAAATAACATAATCAAAATATGTTGTATGAAAAGAAATTTTAAAAACTAAAATACTATGAAATTGCAAAAATTAAATGGTTAAAAAGTAAAAATATCTTTGTAGTTAGTTACTAAGGGATGGAACAATATATGATTTTCCCTACTATGTGTATTCTTTGCATTATCAATGGAGAGTGTACAGACAAAACGTAGCTACGCAGAGGAAATGGCATCTATATGCCATTTTCATTAACATACTGATAGAAGATCAACACTCAGTAGATATCATAAACTATTGAGATTTGCCCAATAATACAGATCGTTATGCTTATATAGCTTCCTTCAAACCGTAGGCATGCCATGCCCTAGCAGAGTGCATATTACCACAAAATGAAATAATATGAGTAAAGTCAGAAGGATACGTAAATACAAAGTTGGGGTATGAAATGGAGAGCCATTTGCTCTCTATGAGAAATCTCACTATTATGGCAAGAGGTTAACACTGGAAATTTTAATGTAAAAGGACTCTAGACTAAAACAAAATATATTGCCTGAAACATCATTCAGAGATCAAATGTCATTTTGTGAACAATGGCAAGATACCCACTTCAATCAGAATTATATGGGCAGAACTATTAAGGGAAACAGATATAGTTCTATAGACAGAGTGCTTACCTAGCATGTATGAAGTTCTGGCTTCAATCCCTAGCACCACATGAACTTGACATGGTGACACATGCCTGAAACCCCAGCTCTCTTGATATGGAGGCAGGGGGGTTAGAAGTTCAAGGTCACTCTCTTCTACATAGAACCTGAAGCCAACCTGAGCTATTTATGGCCCTGTCTCAAATAAGAGAATTAGTTACGATTTCCAGGATGATACATGGAAATGAGTTCAGGAAAGGCTGAAGAGTAGAAATAGAGGTAGGTCTGGGTGAGAGGGATTATGTAAACTCTTTGAGACTATGCCACTTTAAATGAGAGGAGACATAGGAATAACAAAGATGGCTCTATCTCAGATTTTCTTTGGAATTCCAAAGAGAGGAAAAGCATTCCCACTGTGCAAGAGAGAGCTGGAGTATGCTACCAGCACTGGCCAGAGATGGGGCAGCAGTGGTTGTGCAGCTAGAACTCAGCAGGGTTTCATCAGGGATGCTCAGAGGAGGAAGAGTTCTTTTGATTCCCAATCTGAGTAATAACTCATCACATAATTTTCACCCTTTAGTTTGTTTGTGTTTTCCAAAGTGTAAAGTATCAAGCTATAGGAAAATATATCTTGACAGAACTCAGCACTGACTTTGTAAATCACAGTAGACTGGAGGCTCGCTGTGCCTAAGCCACAAACTCACCTTAGTTTCTTCATTTCCATCAACAAATTCTGCCTATGTTTTTGTTTTTCCCACTTTTCAATAACATCTAAGTGCTTTGCTTTTATTTCAGACAACTTTTGCTTCAGTCTGTCCACTTGAACGATTCCTTTGAGCAGAATGGACCTCTCATTGTTGAGGGAAAGGACTAAAGACTGGTCTGCAGCATTTAGTTTTTTTTCAGCTAGAAACATAGATTTCCGCTCTCTAACTTTTTCCAAGTAAGTGAGTCTCTCCTTCCAAATTCGCTGTAAGCCTTTCTGAATTGTCTCATTATCCTTTTCCATTAGTTTTCTTGCCATAAAAATTTTCTTACTTAAATTTTCTCTAATGTTGAGCCTAGTTCTTTCCTCGGCATCTTGTGCTGCAACTGTGGCTGTAAATTTTCCTGCTTCTTCCTCTTGCTGCTTTTGTCTTGAGTAATATTTATCAATATCATTAAACATTTGGAGCTTCATGCCAGCCCTCTGCGTGGCTAGAAACTCTCTCCTTTCCTTTAGCTCCCGCTGAGTCTCTCTTTTAACTGGTGGCCTCTGACGAGTGGCAGGAAATGGCTGGAGATATTCCGGGAAATAGTCCCATTTCATCTCTTTCAGCATTTCCCCGTACTTAAATGATCTGGAGGAATATAGAGGCATTTTCATCGCAGATATCCTAAACTTGATGTCCACTTCCTCATCCTCAGATTCAGCTTTCCTTTCCTTCTGACCTATATCAGAGGAGAAAGACAGACAGCATAAGAGCTGAGCTATTTTTCACTTCAAATACACAGGAAGCTACATCAAATACATTGCTAGGATCTTAATCACTTCAAGCACATTTCTCTGGGTTGCAACATCTGATATGGGAAAAGAAAACCCCATTACAGCCTTTTCCCACATAAATGTACCTCATAGAATTTGTTGTTCCTTTTATCACTTCTCATGGAAGCTTAACTTGCATAGCCTCAGTATTCCTACTCTCTCTTCCATGTGGTTCTTAGACATAGTACTTATTACTAAGAAGATGGTCTCAGACATGGCTTTATGTACTTGAGACATAATTTTATATAATTAGTGATACATTTTATAGAGTTAGACATCATTTTTATATACTTATACACAGAAATGTATATACAGTTTGCTAAAAAGAAAACAATGAGGAAACAGGTCCCAGGTGAGGCACTACCTACCATCAGTGGGCACACAGAGTGATCTGTTCTGTGCTGTGAGCAGCTGAATTTGTTACAGTTTATCATTTGCCAATTTGGAGATGGTCTGGAATGGTCAGAGCTCCATTGTTGTGGTTGGTTATGACATATTTTTTTACAATCATTTGATCAGTTTTTAGTTTTGTATACTTGCTAAGTTTGTTAGTTGAGGGATCTTGGGCTGGAAGCTTTAGAGCAAATATTACAACTTAACATTCCATATTTTCCAATAGTGTTGCAATTAGTTACATTGCGTTTCTAACCATAATGATAACTTGTAGCTGCCATCAAAGTATTTCTCTTCTATTTTAAAATGACTCAAGACTCAGCCTCTTTGCGACTGTTTGTCAGGATAACTGAATCTCACTACTGAACAAAAATGCACTGTCTCATCCTATCGAAGGCTTTTAAACAACTCATGTCTCCTCTGCTGCCTTCTCATTTCCTTCTGACCCCTTTACAGACATGAGGATAAAATACCCCATCTCGTGGTGGAGTCGTGGGACAAAAGAGTCTCTGGTGATTGAACCAGCAGCGGCAACACTAATCACACACTAGAGCTGTCCAGTTGGGACTCTGATGAAGCCAGAAATAAATGGGAATTATGCATGAGACCATATCCACTCCTGGGCTATTTGTTAGGATAACAAGTCTGACAAATACAATGGTAATGTCCTGTTGTTCCCATATGTACTCTTTATAAACCTATTGATGAAACAGAACACATAGACATGAAATATGCTTACAAATCTCAGGAAAGAAAAGGGTTCCTAAGTGAGACTGCGTCCTCTGCTTGAGAATGCAGCTCTGTGACTCTATTAGTGATTTTAAAAATCACCCCTATGAGAGGATTCCTTTAGAGCCTTTAAGTTAAAGTGCTCAAACAGATGGTGGTAGGTTCATAGAAGCAAAGTTGGCTGAAACAAAGAGCAGGATGCATGACACCAGCAGGTGACAGGTATGTAGAAAAATGACAGGGATTTTAACTAAAGGCCCAAAGGGTATCCTCATGATGAGATCAAGCTGTGTACACTATTAAATAATAAATTAAGAACAACAATTAAAATGCAATACTTGAGAATGCAGACACAAAGGACCCAAAGGTAAATATGAAAAATGGCCAACGCTGGATAGTGGAATCCCTGTTGGTGATGGCAAAGCCACCTCCCACTGTCTACTTGAATAGCCCAGCAGTTCCTCTGTACCTGGGACCCTTCTACACACACACAGTAGTTTTTCTGTACCTGAGACCACTCTGAACCAACACAGCCTTGCTCCAGAACACACTCATAACTATTCATTTACATTCCTTAGCAAAACTCTGTTTTTATCATACCTTTTGTACAAAAGAAAAAACCTTTAGTGTTTCTTCATTGGCAGGATGAAGGATGGTGCTAACTTTTAGCTGTGGGTCACATGTCATGGAAAGAAGCTGCAGTAAAAAGAGGTCTCACTATACATTCAAAGACCATATTCAGCCATCGTCAGACTTTCAGGGTGCATTTATGTTCTGTGCAGAATGCTATTTCCCCTACTGTACAAATTCTTTTCATTCTTAAACAATTTATCATTAGAATTTCTCTATAATCAATAAGCAAGATTGATTGTTAAAATTTTGTATTGCGGGGAGAGAGGTGGGAGTGGGTGGGTGGGAGAGGAGAAGTGGGGTGGAGGGAGCACCCTCTCAGAGGCAAAGGGGAAGGAGGAGGAGGAGGTGAAAAACTCTTGGAGAGGGGACCAGGAAGGGGGCAACATTTGGAACATAAGTAAATAAAACAACTTTTAAAAATCTTTCCAACCAAGGAGTATACATGGTAGGACTGATTGTTCTGGCAGCAGGTGTATAGTAGAGGATTGCAAAATCAGTCATCAATGGGAGGAGAGGTCCTTGGTACTGTGAAGGTTCTGTGCTCCAGTGTAGGGGAATGCCAGGGCCAATAAGTGAGAGAGGATGGGGTAGCAAGCATGGGGGGGGCAACAGGAGTTTGTTCTTGTTGTTTTTGTTTGTTTGTTTGTTTGTTTGTTCCTGGGAGGGGAAACTGGGAAAAGAAAAATCATATGACATGTAAATAAAGAAAATATCTAATTAAAAAAAATCTTATGATAGTTCCTTCATCAAGTAGTTGGTCACATGCTACTAATGTCCAAGCACTGGTAATAGAGCAGATATAGAATTCCTTAAGGGGGTGCATCTACTTTGATTCCAACTCTACCCTAGTATTTTAGACATAAGTAATCTCAGCATGTGGCTTTATTTCAGCACTGCTCAGCAGTTACAGCTGTCGGAAATGGAGAGACAGATTTTATCCTCAAGAGTAAAGTCACTCAACTACTTAAAGTCTTGAACATGCAGTCAGTTTGACTGGGTCCAAATCCTACTGCTACCACCATGAGGTCTAGGAATGTTTTTTAATTCAATGGTTTCCGTGCTTGGATACAACAATGTGTAATTTATATAACTAATTCTTTTATACCTATTCATGTGAAATCTTTTGAGTGTTTGTTTCTGTTGTGAAAATATACATGGCTTCTTTTCAATTTTTATTGTGTTGTTTTCTGTCATTGAATTATATGAGTTTCTTATGAATTTTATATATCATCCTTTATCCTATATGCAATGCATAAATATTATATCCCATTCCATAAGGTCTTCTTTTTTATTGTCATACAGCAAATTATTAATTTTATGTAGTCTCAATTATTTTAACTTTTGTTACCTGTGTTTTAGGTATATATAAAAATAAGGTGTTCATAAGATGTATGTCAAGAATCATGCCTCCATGTTTACTCTACAAATGTTAGTGTTTCAGATATTATTATAATTAAGTTGATAGTTGACTGCAAATTTATTCTTGTGAAATGCATTAAAGAGTGCTTTTTGAAAAAAAAATGGAATGCAGATATCCACCTTTTCCAACACTATTGATTATTAAGCCTCTTTATTCTTTGCTAAGTGTTTCAGTATCATTGTCATTTCTTGACACACAAAGCTTTATTCCTTAGTTTCTTATCCTCTGCCTTTGGTTCATGTCTGTTTTGGTGACAATAGAGTTTTAGGAGTTGTTATGTTTCCAAATACAATTGTTTTACTTAGAGAAAATTCCTGTTGTATAAGAAGTGTCCAAAGTTATCCTGCAAGATATAGGAGATCATGAAGTTTGATGATATCTGAATATTGCATTCAGGAATAGCTTTAACCAAAGTTAAGAGATAGGTCAACCACAAAAGTTATGGAAAATTAACCAAAGTCATCTGAAATGTCTGACGTTGGTCTTACCACACTGTTCCCTTTTCCTGATAACTCACATGAGACAGGTTTTTCAGGGATTTATGCTGTGACTTGCCCATGGCATCAGGAGTTCCCAGTGGACCTTAGTGAGAGCATAATGATGGCGAAGACAGTGGTTATGTTTAATTGAGGAGGTGGCACAGGAGATTTTTCCATGGATAGAAATGCAAGCTGAAGCAGGTGAAAGGTTCCATTGGTGACTTCCATGAATCCTCTATAAGTCAACAATGGTGATCATCACATTACCACATACACAAGTTCAAACTTGTGAAACAGATTGGTGATGACACACAGAGCAGCTCCTCTATGGTCTAGAGGGACTCAGTGCCAAGCAAAAGATTTTAATTATATCATCACTGTTCATAGATACAGTTTAGCAGCTGAATTCCTGGCAAGCTCTAAACAGCAACAATATCAATATACATGCTAACATCTAGCTGGAGAACTCTCAGAGTCCTATGCCTAGACAAAGAAGTACAGGCAAAGAACCCCTGTTGAGAAAGGAAGAATTAGACTCTCTCTTCCATGAGTCTCCTAATTGTTTACCCAGTACAAAGGGGTCAGCCCTGAAATGATATACACACAAAGAAGAGATACAGCAGGCTATATTTGTGTGTGTGTGCGTGTGTGTGTGTATGTGTGTAATGATAATAAAAAAGAATCCATCAATTTGAAAGGGAGACAAATGGAAAACATGGAAAAATGGGAGGGACTGGAGATGAGGGAAGGAACAAAATTAAGTAATTATATTTTAATTAAAATTACATTAAAGAAAAAAATGTTTTGTCAATATTAGATTTCATTTAGCATTCTATTTTTGAATTAATGTAATGATGATAAATATACTCCAAGGGAAATGGCCTAAAGGTTACCTGTCTGTCTATGTGAAGGGAACAATAGCAGCAGTGACACAACCTTTGGATATGAAGGGCACTGACATAAAATAATGTGAACTGTCATGTTATGGTGCAAAGAAGTAGAGGAGAAGAAGACATTAGCACATTTTTGTTCTGCATGTCCGACCCAGCCTGAGTGCAGGGAAACGCCTAGAGATACAATGGAGCACATTTTCCAGACACTGCTTGACACAGCTTTTGAAAGAGCCCTTTATCTAGCTTACTGCATCATGGAAAATATGGATCATGTACTTTAATTTAACACTCTTCATTCATATAGTACATTTTTAATTTAGAGAAAAAAATTGGCATTTGAAAAGCAGGCTTAAAAATAATAGCTACATTGGTGATTTAAATAATAGTCCTGAAACTACACAAAACCCAGATATTAGTGTAATTTCTAGCTATGTTGAGACAACACAAGAGGGCAAAATACTATGGTGGAAATTAAAGCATATCCATTGTTGTTCCCAAAGCTCTTTATTTTTCATGAAACAGTAGTCATTTAACATCCTCCATATATAAATATTTTTCTCATCCTCAGGCTATAGCTATCATCTTTAACAAAGTGTGATTTTTGACTAAGTACCTAAAATGGGAAACTTTCCTGTGCATAAGTTATGCCTGATTTTTGTTGTTGTGTTGTCGTCATTGTTGTTGTTAATGTTGATGATGATCTCTCACTCCAGATCTGAGAATCTGAAGTCATTCCTTACTTTTAAAATGGAAATTTAGGCCTAGCTGACAAATTTGCCCCACCCACTAGAATCTAAAAGTTGTCTAAAATGCAACAAAGGATGAGACAAACCCGACCTCCTCCTTCCTGTTTGATATTCAGTCAGAACATGCAAGTAGATAGGCAGCATTTAGAACAGCCTGGGTTTCCGGAGTTTGTGGTGCCCAGGAGGGTCGTACTCTCCTCTTAAACAAATCCCTTCAAGTAACATTTATAGACCCACTTCAGAGGCTCAATGAATCAAGTTCCAAAGTTGAAATAAATATAAGTGTTAGAAGCTGGACAGGGCCTTCAAAGAATATATATATATATAATACATATACATATACATATAATATATATATATATATTCACAGGCTCTTAAGATATCTGGGTTTCTTAATTGCTACCTATAACTACCTATTTTTGCTCCCTATATTACAGCTAATTATTCTCTTTTTCCTGTTTTAATTTTTTTCTAGACAATGGAGCTTGTATATTTAAATCTATGTGGATATTTTTGTAGTCTTTGGCCTCAGGTCTCAATTTCAGTGGTCTACTAGTGTAAATGACAAAAATTTCCTTCCCGTGGCAGCCACTTAAAATGTCATTTAATCTCACTAAAAAACTGAACAGTATCCAGCTTCCTAAGATTATTTTGATTGCATTTACTAATTTTCCTGTCTACCTTAAAAATCACTCATCCATATATTAGCAGGTACACATGTAATTTGTACACACAGGTTACAACCATGACATTCCTACTCAACTTTTCCTAATTCTTGTATTTTCTGTAGATTTGGTTTTCTTTTTATTTGAGAATTGTTTTGTTTTATTAGATCGTACCCATCTCTCCTTCATCCAAAACTGCCTTCTGTGAACTGTTTACATGAAACTTAGATAACAAATATCTACATACACATACATGAAACTTAGATAACAAGTATCTACATACACATACATGAAAACGTATATGAAAATTTGAACATTTTTGTGTTTCAGGTATATTTTTAACAAAGGAGATGAGTGATCTCTTAATATATGTATTGTGTCTTGTCTCAAGAAACTTCTCAGGCTGGAGACATGGCTCAGGCATTAAGAGCACTAATTGCTCTTCCAGAGGTCATGAGTTCATTTCCCAGCAACCACATTGTGGGTCACAACCATCTGTAATGGGGATCTGATACTATCTTCTGGTGTGTCTGAAGACAATGTACTCACATACAGGAAATAAATAGATAAATCTTTTAAAAAGAAGTTCTTTTCTTTTATTGCTTTTCATTAAAGAAACTTCTCTTGAAGCAGAAGACAGGGGATATGTGAGATTTCAAATAGGACCCAGTGCCCTGAGGAAGGTGAGTACTGATGGGTAAAGGGTTCTTTTGGGTGGAAAAAGAAGATCTTTTAAGAGAAACTGACTTAAGACATAAGTATAAGAAGGAAAAAGAGAACAACCAGGGCAGGGGGAGATGAATATTCCAAAAGAAATGATAAACTACACAAAGGTCAGGAGGCAGGAAATTCCTAAACAGACCCAGTGAGCATAAAGGAACTGGTGGTAGTTGTAACCAGAGAGATGAAGCAAGGCCAGGTGCTGTGTAGCATTGGAGGTCACAGCAAAGTGTGAGATGTGCAGCCATATACATAATCGTGAAGTCAGGAGGCAGCAGCCCACAAGAAGAAACCAGCTGACCTACAAGCTTCAGACCAGAGGACAATCTTCAGTGAGATTCCCAACCCCAGAAACAAACATTAAACCCGCTGGGTACTGATACTTCTGTACTTATTACTGACAACATTAAACAGACGACCAAGTACAAGCCATTCTTTCTCAGTTTGCACAGGCTATTCATGACATCGTGTTGCACATGGTTTTGCTTAGAAATAGCATGTTTACAAAAACTCATTCCGAAGTCAACTGTTGTATTTCAGCTATAGATTACTTCTATACATAAGAGTCAAACAACTGGATGCTACTGTACCTAGTGTTTTGCCATCTTGTTAGTTTTTGGGTCAGTAGAACCCTGGGATACAAAAGTCTGTGTCATTTGTGACTGACAGACCTTATTTGATACTTCTAAATGTATTACAGGATTATGATCCATCTGTGATGTGCCAACTTTCAAATCAATGTAATTATGACATTACCCTTCATAAATGGATGTGGAATGGTTGCTACTGTTGGCAAACGCTCCTTACTTCTCAGCACAGAGACATGGCCTTAAAACAACGTGCAGAGTTTACAGCATTACTATGAGGGGAGTAAAGGATGGGGTAAGGCAGGGTGGATGATGGAATAATATGAAGGAGCCAGGTGCACCAACTTCTATCATGTATGTGGTTTCTTTTTGTTCTGTTCTGTTCCTTCCCTCCCCCACTTCGTCCTTCCCTGCCTCCTCCCTCTCTATGTGTGCTGAAGGTGTTTGTGTACATGAGTGTGTGGGTGCCAGAGGTCAGACATCTTTGATTCCCTGGAACTGGAGTTGCAGAAGATTGTGAGTCGCCCAGTGTGAGTAATCACAGCAGAATTCACACTCTTCAATGTCAGGGCATTTGATTCAGCCCCCCCAGCTGTCTCCTGAAAATTACCCATTCTGAATAAGGATTCTCTGAGAGCATGTTTTTCTGTATTCTATCAGTGAAAAATATTATCCATTGTATTCTAAACCCAAATCCAACCCAATTTTAAAATTTATAAATATGAAGTAGTGAACACTAACAGCAATAAAAATAATTTCGACATAAATTTTAAGGGCCACCCATATTTGCTTTAAATTAAATTAAACTTTTGGGACTTGTTAGCCCATTGGAGAGAGTGCTACATCCATTGCTGTGACTAGCTACTGTAAGTGACAACCATAGAGCAGCACCTAAAAGCTCACACCCCAAAGCTCATACTTTGTGTGCTTTCAAGTCATTTGTATGTGATTTTACTTTGGAGATATTTAATCTATTGTAAAAATTAACTACTGAACCATCACAACACACACTGGAGCCTGAGTCAAAGGTGAGGCAGTTTGTTTCTAGTATGAGAAAGTTACGCTTGAATTCGCTACATTGGTGGCACTTTTCTATAAAGGTGTTTCCTGTCTTGGTATAATCATAAACACACACACACACACACACACACAAATGACATGCATCACCAAGGTCACTATCCACTTTACAGCAGTTTAATAGATGTAATGACTCTGAATTTGCCGTACTTATTCTTTTATTTTTCAATTATTCATTAATTTTTTATTCACATTACATTCCAATATCAGCCCCCTTCTCTTCCCAGTTTCCCCTCAGATAGACTCTCCTTCCCAATCTCTTACCTTCAATTCTAAGAAGGGGGAGATTCCCTGGGTATCACCCCACCTTGGCACATCAAGTCACTGCAAGACTAGGCACATCCTCTTCCACTGAAGCCAGACAATGCAGCCTAGTTAAGGGAACAGGATCCACCAATAGGCAACACTTTTAGGGACAGCCCCTGCCCCAGTTGTTGGGTAGCCTACATGTAGACCAAGCTGCACATCTGCTACATATATGTAAGAGACCGAGATCCAGTCCATGCTTGCTCTTTGGTTGATGGCTCAGTCTCTGGGAGCCCCAAAGGGTTCAAGTTAGTTGACTCTGTTGGTTTTTTCTGGGGAGTCCCTATCCTCTGCAGGTTCCTCAGTCCTTCCTGTAACTCTTCCATAAGTCTTCCTGAGCTCCCTAATGTTTGGCTGTGGGTCTCTACATCTGTTTCAATCAGCTGCTGGGTGGAGACTCTCAGAGGACAGGTATACTGTCTAGAAGCATAGCAGAGCATCATTAATCATGTTAGGGATTGGTTCTTGCCCATGGGATGGGTAATAATTTGGGCCAGTTATTGGCTGGCCATTTCCTCCATCTTTGCTCCATCTTTGTTTCTGAAATTCTTGTAAGCAGGACAAATTTTGCATCAGAGATTTTGTGGGTGAATTAGTGTTGTTACTCCTCCACTAGAGGCCATGCTTTAATTTTCTTTATACATCAAAGATTCTTTGAGCATGAGGAGTTTGTTGCATTCTATAAAGGGATTTTAAAATCAATGCTTCTATTTCTAAAAAATTATACTAGTTGTTAGGATTTCGGCAGGACTGAGCACATGGCTACACTGCCATAGATACTCACTGATGCTTGCATAGCCATGTATAAAAGTCTGGGTCATCATTATCATGTTATCTCTTTCTACCTTTGTTTTCCTCATGCATGCTTTTCACAATTTTGAGAACATACTTTTAGAATACTTGTCTGTATCTATTATATATTCCAAAAGTGTTGAGTTTATCAGTAAATATGCCTATTTTTCCCTAGCAACACTTTTATCTCAACTTGTCTGGGAGACTACTAATATAGTCATGTGATACCCAATGACGGTTTTTTTACTTAGAATTTCTTCCTATCAGGATAGTCACATGGCATATGAAACTCTAAAACTCAAGTCTGGTTGATTTCAAAAACAGACTTGGAATTTTTTATCCAATCATGCCATCTTTTCTTTTTCAGGCCATTAATTCATGTTTAATTTTATTTCAATACAAATTTTCTTTCTTTTATGTCTCATATTCTTTTTCCTTATTTTCTTCACTTATTGCCTTTGATTTACATTAAGTGAATATTTTATAGCACTATCTTAAGACCTCCAGAGATTTCTAAGTTATGTGCTACATATTTGTCATGCTAATTATAAAATGTAATAAATGTTGCCCAAGTCAATCTCATATCCTACTTACTATATTATTCTAGTATGTATAACTTCATTGCCCACTTTCCAACAATTACAAACATCATGTATAATTTTATATATGTCTAATCAAACAAGAAATGACCCTATGCATTTTATAATTACTACTTTATGTAATAACTTTAGAAAATGCTAAAGAGGAAGAACTACCCAATTGGAGCTTGCTATGTTAGCTTTATTACCAATAAAGACCCTATTGGTGTTGGTTCGCATCTACCTCCCTTTATCTCTTCACTCCAGCAATGTGTTACTCTACCTTCTTCCTCCATGTTTATTTACAACTACATTACATTGCTCTAGGCTACAGACTCAACAAAGCATTTTGTATGTATTTTGGCATTTTCACATCAGTTAAAAAAGGGCAAGGTTAGTTGAGTATACTGTATTTCACAATTACTGGGGGTCATTCCTTCATGGATACTTTCGTGTGGACTTGGAATAAATATTTGATGTTGCATGCTCATAGCAGGATACAATTCATCCTTACATTTCTTCTTGGTAAATCTCTTAGCAGTTGTATCCTCAGCTTTTCCTGGTGGAAAGTCTGTAATTCGTGTTCGCTCTGCTTGCTTCCCCCCCACCCCCCAGTACTGAGAACAGGTCATTACACTGTGCTCTTGTTGGCATTATTTTTGATAAGCAGCCACTTATTAACCTCACTAAAGGTTGCCAGTAAATGGTGAGCTATATTTATCTTGCTGTTTTCAACAATATTATTTTATTTGAAATACGTTTACAAGTCTCTCTTCATTTCTGATTTTTTTAATTTGGATATTGTCTCTGTGCTCTTATCTATCTTATTGATTTTCTCCAAAAAACAGCTCTTAATTTTGTTGATACTTTGTATTGTTCTCATTGTTTTTAATTGGTTGATTTCAGCTCTGAATTTGATTATTTCCTGCCATCTACTCTTCTTGAGTGTGTTTGCTTCTCTTTGGTCTAGGCCTTTCATATGTGCTGTTAAATTGCTAGTGTAGGATCTCTTCAATATCTTTATAAAGGTACTCAGGGCTATAAATTTTCCTCTTAGCACTGCTTTCATTATGTCCCATAAATTTGGGTATGCTGTCCCTTCATTCTTGTTAAGGTCTAGAAAGTCTAATTTCTTTTGTTATTTCTTCCTTGACCAAATTATCATTGAGTAGAGAGTTATTCAGTTTCCATGAGAATGTGGGATTTCTGTTGTTTTTGTTGTTATTGAAGACCAACCTTAGTCCATGGTGATCTGATAGGATGTATTATATTACTTCAATGTTCTTGTATTTGTTGAGGCTTGTTTTGTGACTGATTATATGGTCAGCTTTGAAGAAGATACCATGGAGTGCTGAGAAGAAGGCATAATCTTTTGTTTTAGGGTGAAATGTTCTGTAGCTATCTGTCAAAGCCATTTGGTGCATAACTTCTGTTAGTTTCATTGTGTCTCTGTTTAGAGTCTGTTTCCATGATCTGTCCATCAGTGAGAGTGGGGTGTTTAAGTCTCCCACTATTATTGTGTGAGGATCAATGTGCTTTTTTGAGCTTTAGTAATGTTTCTTTTACAAATGTAGGTGCCCTTACATTTGGGCATAGATATTCAAATTTGAGAGTTCATATTGGTGGATTTTTCCTTTGATGAATATGAAGTATCCTTCCCCATCTCTTTTGATAACTTTGTCACTGAAAACTGTTCTCTGTATGTAGCAAGATGCTGGGTCTTCTTTATGTATCCAGCCTGTTAGCCTATATTTTTTATTGGGGAATTGAGTCCATTGATGTTGAGAAATATTGGGGACCAATGATTGCTGGTTTCTGTTATTTTTGTTGTTAGTGGTGGTAATATGTTTATCGGATTCTCTTCTTTTGGGGTTGTTATGAGATGGTTAATTTCTTGGTTTTCCCTGAGTGTAGGTACCCTCCTTGTGTTGTTTTCCTTCTATTATCCTCTGTAGGTCTTGATTAGTAGATCTAAGTTTTTGTTTAAATTTGATTTTGTCATGGAATATCTTGGTTTCTCCACCTATAGTGATTGAGAGTTTTGCTGGGTATAGTAACCTAAGATGGCATTTGTGTTCTCTTACGGTCTGTATGACATCTGTCCAAGATCTTCTGGCTTTTAGAGTCTCTGTTGAGAAGTCTGGTATAATTCTGATAGTTCGGCCTTTATATGTTTCTTGGCCTTTTTCTCTTACCACTTTTAACATTCATTCTTTAGTGTTTTGTATTTAGTATTTTGATTTTAGTGTTTTTAGTATATTTAGTGTTTTGACTACTATGTGATAGGAGGAATTTCTTTTCAGGTTCAATCTATTTGGTATTCTGTAGGCTTCTTGTATGTTTTTGACCATCTCTTTCTTTAGGTTAGGAAAGTTTTCTTTTATGATTTTGTTGATGTGTCCTGCCCATTTGCATTGGGAATTTCACTCTCTTCTATTCCTATTATTCTTAGGTTTGATCTTTTCATTGTGTTCTGAATTTCCTGTAAGTTATGGGTTAGGAGCTTTTTGCACTTTGTATTTTCCTTGACTGTTGTGTCAATATACTCTATGTTATTTTTCTAAGACTGAAATTCTCTCTTCGACCTCTTGTATACTGCTGGTGATGCTTGTATCTGTAATTCCTGATCTCTTTCCTAAGTGTTCTATTCCCAAGGTTGCATCCCTTTGTGATTTCTTTATTGTTCCTATTTCCATTTTTAGATCCTGGATGGCTTTGTTCAATTCCTTTCCCTTTTTGATTGTGTTTCCTGTATTTCTTGAAAGGACTTATGTGTTTTCCCTTTAAGACCTTCTACCTGTTACCTGTGTTCTCCTGTAATTTTTAAGGGAGTTATTTATGTCTTACTTAAGATCCTCTATTGTCTTCATGAGAAGGGATTTTAGGTAGTCTTTCAGGCGTATTAGGGTGTATAGGACTTGCTGTGGTGAAAGAACTGTGTTCTGATGGTGCCGAGTTGCATTGGTTTCTGTTGCTTATGTTCTTGTGCTGGACTCTCATAATCAGGTTATCTTGGGTGTTAACTGGCCTCACTGTCTCTGATAATTTCTTCTGATATGAGTATAGATGAAAGCATATTGAAAGTAGTTATCAATATGTACAACTAGAAATTAATACCACAGGACTGTCTTAACTTCACACATGCACATTGCTTTCTTGTTGAACTTCCTTCCTGATTATACAAACTTGCATGTCTTTACTTGGAATATTTTCAGTCCACAGTATATGCCATTTCACCTGAAATGTCTGAAGCTCATTCTCACACCATGCTTTGGTCATCTTATTTTTGCTGCAATTATCTTCCATATAGTCTTCATAAGGATCATTTATTTTCATCATAGAATGAATTCTTTTTCTTCAGCTATTTCCTTATACATGTAATGCAATCAGACAAATACCAAAATTCTTATTTCACCTACACCCCACTATTCTACAAATTCCCTTCCATTTGTAAGGATTCTGCATAGAACATACTACCACTTATAAGTGTTTTATCTACTCATTGGCTTGTTGAATGTTTAGTCATTCAAATGTAAACCTCATAAAAGGTGTACATTTGACTGTTTCAGATTCCCTGGATTTGGATCAGCAGCCCTCAGATCTGCTTTATCACCCATAAGAATCACTAAGAGAAAGATAACTGTATTATGTTAGGAATTATTATTACCTGGTTATTGTTTTCATGTGCACATTAAAGTTAAAAGTATGTGTCAAATTTACAAGTGATGGAATGTGATTACTATTCTAAGTTTTCAATTTAAGATCTAAAATAAAATATGTAGGTCCAGGAAAAAAAAAGAATCACTAAGAGGCTCAAGGAAATCTTTGAGTGTATGTGTGTGTGTGTGTGTGTGTGTGTGTGTGTGAAAGAGAGAGAGAGAGAGAGAGAGAGAGAGAGAGAGAGAGAATCACATTTAGCAATGCATACTCTATTATAAATTTGAACTATTTTCAGGTTATTTGTTTGAAATAAAATAATAAACTCATTATGTGTTGAAAGAGTAATGCCACCACAGTGATATCTAGTAGTTTACTGTGCTTTATACCCTAGTCCAGAAGCAACTCACATACTTTATTAACAATCCATTGACTAGAGCTAAAATGTACATTTCTAACCAAATTCCACAAAAGCTGAGACATTCATAAGACAATATTTTTTAAGCATGAAACCATGACCACTTGTCACCATCAACCTGTTGTTTTCCTTGTCCAAACATTCAACACACGGATAAAAGGAAACTAAGCATGCAACAGAATCTTAGTGTGTCTACATCATCCCTCAATAACGTATGAATAGCATTTCAGTGTGAAGAGAGATGTCAAAAGTCCTATTCTTCTGTTACCAGTCCCACTCACCCCCCAGATTTGTGACTATAAAAAAATAAGAAAAATAAATAAATAAATATGAACAGGGAACTCTCAGGTACCAGAGAGTAGCACAACAGACTAATGTGTTTAGCATGAGCTGGGTGTGGTTCTCAGATAGATAAGTGTGACTTCCTCCTGGGCAAGTAGCTCATCATGCTTTCTCTGAATCCTCTTTGACCTTTCTGAAACTTCTGTTTTGTTCATCAAATCCCTTAACTCCACCTTACATGGGAACTTGGGGATGTACTTCAAGCGGAAGCTACAATAGCCTCCTTTCTGTGCTTTTTTGTGTATGCTGAAGAATAGAAACTCCAGTTTTAAGTCTTGAATTAGAATTATATTCTCTGCTGAAACCATTCCTTATAACTACAATATTTGATATGTTGTATTCTGCCAGTTCCGGTTAAGGCATATGCAGTGTTTCAGAGTAATGCACTTCTTCATCACCTTCCTGCTTTAAAAATAACTCTAAGAACTGAAAAGATATTACTAAGAGTTTATCCCAGACCAGTAGGCCAGAAGGCCTCACACTCAGTTAAAATTCTTACCCTTGGCATTCTTTCTAGCTGTGCTTGGTGTAGACGACTTATTAGACAATGCTTTAACACTTAAGCGATAGGAAATACCTTTCCCCAGCATATAAGGCCTTGAACTATCCATCCTCACACTTTACCTTTCAAGCTACAGACTCTCCTTGCTGGTCTTTTCTCTATAGGGTGAATAGTCAATACAGTCTAGCAACAAACTTATTTTTCTTACTTCTTCCTTGCAGCTTAAAAATAGTTGGCATTTCATGTATTACAGGAAAATATTTGACATTCAAAACACATGATCGCCCTCTTTCGAGCTAGTGGCAGCCGCTTGTTTATTTGTATCAACTGTCTCTACAGCTGTGACTTGTATCTCAGAGTTTGTATGTCATGCTAATGTCTCTATTTACCAGAATGATTCATACCACGTCCCATTACAGACAAACCCAAAAACTGAAATAGTCAGTACAATGGAGCTGGTCTATATTTAAGAACCCACATGAGTCAGGAGGCATTCATAGCTATTTAAGTGGAACACATGTCCTTCTGTCCTTTGAACTTTACAAAGAAGCCAATAGAATAATCTCCATTATTGTTTTTCACTCTAAAGTGATGAGCTCCACTTTGCTCATAGTCAAATGGAGAGATTGCTCACATAATTTTCATCTAACTTTGCATGAGGTTAGCAATATGAGCTATGTGGCAATGTTGCTTAGTTACAAAATAATTCCAAACATAGCCAATTTGATTTCTATGTGATTCTACTCTTCTTTGTTGTTGCCAGTAATGTAATAACAAATAAACTTGAATTATTATATAGAAGTAAAATAATACAAAATACAGCATTGTTTTAGTGTTAATTTGCAAAGAAAAAATTTAGTGTTATGTGTACATGCCCTCTACTTGTTCACTTGAAGTAGCTTAATTCATATTATTTTAGATTCTAGTATTCATCATTCATGCAAACAAGTAAGGAAAAGGGACTATTAAAATCACATGAAGACAAGCAGGCTGAAATTAGGAAGGTATGATAAATGTATTTGGAGGAAAATGGGTGGAGGCAAAAATGGAAAAAAAATGCTTAAAGTCTTCATTTCAGAATCTAAGATGTGCAAGAAGACAGAGTATGTTGTGGAGGAAAATAATGGGAGACGGGACTATTGCAATCACAGGTACTTTGTCAAGATGACCTCCAAACAATTAACCTTATGAACTGACGCTCTGAATAGACAATGTTCTCAGAAAAAGCATTTATGCACATCTGGCCCTTCCTACCAGAGTTTGGATTCTTTACAGTTGCCTCGGGCAAGCACATAGTGCTCAGGAATGATGGAAGTCTCACCCATCCCCAGTTCTTATGAGGTACTGAAGGGTACTGGCATTCCAGACACTTTAGGCTCTATAATTTCATCTGGGTGTGCCCTTTCAGCACAAAGACATGGTCCTAGCATCTAACTTCTAATAGTAAAAATACTCTTGTTAAGAGACTACAACATGCATTGTTTAGTATAACATTAATTTGAATGAAATATGAAATTTGTTTTTCAGCTACAATGAAATACAATATTACCTGCAAATTTTAACATAATGGCATATCATTTTCAAAAAGAAATACAAATTATTTGGTTAGGAAACATTAAAATTAAAGGTATCAAAAGCATGAATCTAAGGTAAGAAAGCTAGTTGCAGATATTCATTAGTACATAATTACTTTGTAAGTACAAGCATCTTAGATACTATTTACAACAAAATTCAGTGGCACTTGAGTCTGACATATACTAAACTAACTAGTATATTCAGTACATTCAATGGTCTACATGAACTGACACAAAGCACATCCTAATTACAGGACCAAGAGATGTGTGGAAGGAGGTGCTCACTTCATATTTTATAGTATTCCCACAAAAACAACCAGTTTGCTGAAGCACTGCACCTTGTTCCTTGATTTAACACTATTGGTTAAGTAAACTTGGCTATAACCCATTACTGGAGGGATTAGAGGTAAGTGGGTTTGGAGTGACCTGGTTGGGGAAGAGAGACTTGAAGAGGAGGAGGAAGAACAAGAGGAAAGAGGCAGCCACCATGAGGGGAGATGGACAATGAGCACATGGCCAGGAGAAACAGCAAGTATCTGGGGTACACTGTTAGGGAGGTAGCCAGGCTAGCAATTAGAAGGATTGATTAGGTGTTATACCCCCAGTGATTTTCAAAGCCAAATAAAATAATCATAGTCTGAGTCTCACGTATTTGTAAGCTACTCTGGAATAAGCTTAAATTGGATATACTACAGAGAAGAGGCAAGTATTGAGAATTGTTTCATATTTTCCTTTATATGCAATTACTACTTCTCTTCATCAGGGTTCTTAGCTTAGTTACCAGATAAATAATAAGTTAAATTTATTCTTATCAAAGTTATGCATATATGTATTTTTATAAGGAAAATTAAAAATTGTTTAAAATTTTTTAAAAATTTCAATATAAAATAAGAGATCAACATTTTGAAGGCTTTACCTGAATACATATTATTTATGCACACAAACTGATAGAATGAAGACACAACTCAGTGGCAGATAGAATATATACAAGAAACAAGACCTTGTATTCAGTTCCCAGTGTCTCACATGCACAAACCAAAAGTATCACACAAAATAATATAATGAAATCACATCTTATTTAAAATGTTGGAATTTCTTTCATCTGGAAAAATTGTATGTACATATATGTCTCTCTCTGTGAGTGTATTCCCATATATATTCCCATGTATATTATATATTATATATTATTATATATTATATATTATATATTATATATTATATATTTATTATATATTATATATTATATGTGTGTGTAGTGTTTTATGTAATACACCAATGTAAAATGTAAATTTCTTTCCAAGTACCATACAAAGTAAGTTTGTCAGTGTTCAATAGAGGAACAGAACTTATGGAATGAATATAAATTAACAGGGGAGTAATTATGTTGTCTTATTGTCTGTGTAGAACAACAATAATTGTCTCATATTAGAAAGGCAGAAAACACTAGTGAGTAGTTCCTCAGTCTGTCAGGCTACTTGCCTCAGCAGCACCAGTCTAGCATTGAAGACCTGGAGGACTCCTGGGGGAACTGTTGGTCTTGAATCTACATTGGAAGTATGAATGGGGGCAAGTACTAATATAAATTATACACATTGCAGCAACAGTGGAGATAAACTTGTCAATCACAGTAAAGATACACAGAAGAAAAAACTCAAAGATTCATTTCAGAAGGCTGTCTTCCCACTTCAAATAATCTGATTTAAAAAATCCAGTGGCTTGTCTTCTGCAGAATTACAGTTCCAATAATACTGACAGTCAAAATTAATCTTCAAACATATGTTCTCCAAAAGAACATATTTCAGTGTGATGTGTATAGGCATTATTTTCAACATTTCAATGAAATGTTGACAAATACTTCATTATTAACTTGCTGGACATTATAAAGCAGATGGACCTTACAGATATTTACAGAACGTTTCACCAAAGACAATAGAATAAACTTTCAGCTCAGAACCTCAAGGATGGAACATTTTCTAAAATTGAAGAGATACTCAGGCACAAAGCAAGTCTCAACACATATAAGAAAACTGAAATAAACCCTGAATCCCACGGGACCAAAATGAATTAAAGCTGAATATCAGAAACAACAGAAAGCTTACAAACCCAGGGAAACTAAACTTGCGACTGAATTAAAAATTGTCACAACAACCCCTTCCATTCTGCACCTCTATCTGAACCCTTGGAAAAGTGGCATGCCTGTCCCCCAAACTCTACAACATGCCTAGAAGGCCTGCCCTTACCTAAGTCTCAAAGGAGGTCTGTTCCAGTCTGAGACACACAAACCAGTTAACACCAGAGAAAACGATATGGGAAAAGGCAAACACAAGAACATAACAAAGACAACTTAATTTGGTACCATCAGAACCCAGTTCTCCTACCACAGCAAATCCTGGATACCTAACACACCAGAAGAGCAAGACTCTGACCTAAAATACCATCTCATGAAGATGTTAGAGGTCTTTAAGAAGGATATAAATAACTCCCTTAAAGAAATACAAAAAAAAATACAGGCAAACAGGTAGAAGCCCTTAAGGAGGAAACAAATGAGTCCCTTAAAGAAATACGTGAAAATACAATCAAACAGATGAAGGAGTTGAACAAAACGGTCCAAGACCTAAAGATTGAAATAGAAACAATAAAGAATTCACAAATGGAAGCAAACCTAAGAAGAAAAACCCAGGAAATAGATCAGAAGCTACAGATGCAAGTATCACCAACAGAATATGAGAGATGGAAGAGAGAATCTCAGATATAGAAGATACCATAGAAAGCATTGACTCAACAGTCAAAGAAAATGCAAAAAGCAAAAAGCTCTTTATCAACTTGACCATTTTGCCAGAGTAGAAAGACAAGATTCAAGTACAAATGTTCCTAGAAACAATTTGGAATGCAAATTCAAGAAGGAAATGTCAGAAGATGGAAATGTTTCCCATGCTCATGGATTAGAAGTGTTGCAGTAAATTTTTAACCCAATTTACCCAATCAATAAATTCACAACTCAATTAATTAGTATACAAGCTACTAGCCTAGATTGGACAGATCTACCACTACGGCCAAGAAGTATTTGAAGAAATATTCAACATCCTTATTTATCAGAGAAATGCAAATAAAAAAAAATACAAAAACCCCTGAGATTTAACCTTACATGACTCAGAATGGCTATCCAGTGACCAGCCCAACTTGGGATCCATACCATGTGTGGGTACCAAGCCCTTACAGTATTACTGATGCTATGTTGTGATTGCAGACAGGAGCATGGCATGATTATCCTCTGACAAGCTCCACCAGCAGCTGTGTGGGACAGATGGAGATACAATCACTGAACTGAGGTCAGGGATCCCTGTGGTTGAATTAGGGGAAAGATTTAAGGATCTAAAGAGAATAGTCACCCTACAGGCATAAGAATGTATAACCCAGACCCCTGGGAGCTCTCAGAGACTAAGCCACCAACCAAAAAGCATACATGTGCTGCTCTGTGGTCCCTGGCACCTATGTAGCAGAGAACTGCCTTGGCTAAGTCAGTAGGAGAGGATGTGCCTAATCCTGTAGCGACTTGATACCCCAGGGAAGGGGAATGATAGGGGAGCATCTTCTCAGAGGCAAATAGGAAAAGAAATGCAGTGAAGAATTCTGGGGATGGAGAACACAAAGGAGGGGTGGCAACATGTGGAATGTAAATAAATAAAATAATTAATAAAAAATTGTCAATATAAAAATTATGATAAAATTTAAAAGCTTTCTACAACAACCCACACATACATAAACACAAACAATGGGATGGTTAAAACAGTCTTTTATAGTAATCAAACTGCTGGAAGAATCACCAAGATAATATTGTAAAGGATAAGTATCACAGCATATGTTAAATATGAATATATTACAATGAAATATTGTAAAGAACGAGAATTACTGAGATAATATAGTGGAAAATTACTCAAACCTCAATGTGCATTTTAGAGTCCAGGATTTATAGTTTCAAATCAGTGTGCTTGATTTGTTGTTGTTGATTTGGTTTTTTTCACTCATATCAAAACATACAAACCTTTCTGAATGTGATGTCTTGGTTGTTTTGATTTTCCATCAATATATTTTGTTTTCAATTCATATGAAAGAGAGGAAATGTGTTTTCTGTACTCAGTAGAATATTTAAAGTCAGCAGTAGAATATCTCATCTGTGAAGACAAATAAAGGCATTGGTGGGTCTTGTTTCTTGTTGCTATGATAAAACACATTGACAAATGAAACAGAATATAATAAAGAGTTCATCTCTCAACTCCATGTTACAGTCCACCAATTGGGGGAAGTCAAGGCAGCAGGTACTGGAAGCAGCTCGTTATAGTCAGGGCAAACTGCATGGAATTAATGCACAAATGACATGCTGAGTTAACTTTCTCCATTTGTATTACATCTCAGAATCCTCTTCCTGTGGAATGGCACCACCTATGGTGGGTTTGTCTTCCTAATTTAGCCAGTCAGGATAACCCAAATACACACACACACAGGCGAAGCTGATCTATAAAATCTCCATGAAAATCTTCCAAGCTGACTCTAAATCATGTCAAGTTGATAATAAAAACTGACCAAATCAGTAATATCAAATGTTTCAGGGTTTCAAGGAGTTTTCTCATGTGTAGTGTGGTATTATGACTTTTATTTTTAAAACTCTCTAAGAAAACTAACATTAAGAAAGACTTTAAAAGCTCCCTTGTTTATTGCTTTGTTATGCAGCCTGATAAGAACAGTCAGTGATAAGACCAGTCTGTGGTAGCAAGAGACAGTGACAGAAACGGTCAGTAATAGCAATAGTCAGTGACAGCAACAGTCAGTGCTAGGCACAGTAAGTAGTAGGAACAGATAGTGATAGTTTCAGTAATAGCAACATTCAGTGACAACAGTCAGAGGGAGGAACAGTTAGTGATAGGAACAGTCAGTGCTAGACACAATTCAGTTCTATTAACAGTCAATGCTAAAAACAATCAGAAGTAAGAAATGTCAGTGATAGGTACAGTAGTCAGTGATCAGAACAGTCAGTGATAGCAACAGTCAGTGGCAGGTACAGTCAGTGAACAGAACAGTCAGTGATGGCAACAGTCAGCTGTAAGAACAGTGAGTGACAGCAAGTCAGTGATAGAGACAGTGAGAGCATCAGTCAGTGGTTGGAACCATGAAAGGTAGGAACAGTCAGTGCTAGAACACTCAGTGAAAGGAACCATCAGTGGTAAGGACAGTCAGAGGTAGGAACAGTCAGTTATAGGAATAGTCAGTGGTAGGTACAGTCAGTGATCAGAACAGTCAGTGATAGCAACAGTCAGTGGTAGGAACACTCAGTGGTAGAAAGAGTTAGTGAAAGCAACAGTCAGCAGTAGGAACAGTTAGCAGTAGGAACAGTAAGTGCTAGGAACAATCATTGATAGGAACAGTCAGTGGTAGGACTTGTCAGTGATAGAAACATTCAGTGATAGGTATAGTCAGTGGCAGGAACAGTGAGTGAAAGGAACAGTTAATGGTAGGACTAGTCAGTGATAGGAACATTCAGTGATAGGTGTAGTTAGTGGTAGGAACAGTCAGTGGTAACAACAATCCATGGTGGCAACAATCAAGGATACCCTGGGGTAATTCCATAAAGGCAGAGGAAAGAAAAGGCCCTAACCATAAATAACAGATGCAATATGTTTTGTCAAAAAGCCTGAGGAAGTTTCAGTGAAAGAAAGGGATGGACACAACATTACCTTACAAAACAATTAAGATGTCAAAGATAAGAAAATAGGTCTCAATATAAGAAAGGACCTTGGAATGGAGTTAGAATAAATGAAAGCCTTTTTAGTATGTGTGGGAGCACAATGCGGCACTGATGAGAAAGGAGCTTCCTGGGGAGCAGGTGTAGACTGTGCCCTAATTAGTGAGGTGCTGACAATACTACATTAGCTTCTTCTCTTCACAGACCATGCAGTCCAATTAGAGATTTCAGAAGGCCACCTAGGACCCAGAATCAGGGAAAAGCCCTTATCACTGATATCACTCTATCTGCATGGCTTCCATTATGGAATATGGTATCCACATTCATCTCACAAAGTTGGAGATCAGAAAATGATGAGAGGGTACAGACAGTTTTTTTATATTAATATCCACAAAGGTTATTTTAGAAACTTCCATTAAGATCTCATTGGCTTTCCACTTATTCAGAGGAACATATAAGGACTGAAGCCAGAGGAAAAAATCCGGGGCTAGGGGAGAGGCATGGCTAGAACAAATTTGGCATACTGGTAAAAAACAACAACAACATATTAGTGGATCATTAATATGTGAAGAAACACTGTTTTATAAAAATTGTTATATTTATTTATTCATTATTTTGTGTGTGTGTGTGTGTGTGTGTGTGTGTGTGTGTGTATGTGCATGTATACCACGGGACACATATAAAAGTCATAGATAATGAGTTGGTTTTCTCTTCCACCATATTGGTCACAGGAATCAAACTCAAGTTGTCATGCTCACTGGCCAACATCTTTTTTTTAACCTACTGAGCCATCATATGTGCTCAAGCATATATTATATTATCAATTATCAGAACATCATACCTTCTCTGATAAGATACACTATATTCTGAAGGTCTGTGGATTCATCTTCAGATACCCCTGAGTCATGATTTTTAGGTTTGTTATGGAAAACTTGCATAGTACTTATAATCTGCCATTTTTCATGCACTTTACAGAGTGTTGCAATCATTTAATACTCAAAACAGATATCAGCCGTGTTCTTTTCCTGTGAAAAGCTTCGTAAATACCTTTACTCGATAGAATAAAGCACTGTCTTTACCCCAGATCACTCAGGACTCATTCCCTGTTTGGATGAATAGTTCTACCTTCATCTAAAGAGTAAGTCAGTTAAGTTTCTGATAAACTTTGGAGTGGAAAACCCATTATACTTCTGCCCGACCTTGACATTGCCCCTCCCCCCAATATTTAGTTTTCTAATTCCAATCAGAAAATTCATTCCAATCCAGGCAATACAGGCATTGGTACTTAAATCTTTTTCTCAGTTGGGTGTGGTAGAGCATGCCTATAATCCTGTGGGTAGAAGTGGGGGGATCAGAATTTCCCCCTACTCTGAAGTGAGTTCAAGGAAATACTCCCATGTGATCTTCTCTGATTTAGTGACATAGTGCATCTAGTTGTCTCCAGCAGTGACAATGCCCTGGCATCTTCTCTGCTCAGCCGGCTGGTGCCCTGCACATTCTCCTCCAGTTCCCTTCAGTGAAGAATCTTTGTCTTAACAATTCTAAGACCATTTATTTTCACTACTTGTATGATGAAAATCACTATATTTTTTGCTAGAAATACAGATAAATAGGGCATTTTCATCTCATGGACTTTCTGTTTCCTAAGATTGACAAGCATATACCTTCTTAGTCATGACATCAAAGCATAGTAGCAAAATGTGGTGTGGTTTTAAATAAAGATGCTTCTATTGTGACTTAAATCCAGTTCAATTGAAAAAATTAGACCAAAATTATGTAGACTGCTACTTTTCAATTAAATCCATGATGGCCAATTGTAAATACAAATGCTTCTATAAATCATCTTCCTTCTAGTGTTCCATATTAATATTCTCTTTTATCACATTACCATATGTACAACTGACTGCATGCTAGAAATCACACTAAGTAGAGGCCACCAGTGCTAGGGGATCATAGGCCCAGGACACTACTTACTGTTGCTTAGTGATAAAGAGAAATAATAGCAATCATTATTTACAAAGTTTTTTTTTCTTTTATATTCTTTTTTTTTCAATCTGCCTTCTTAATATTTCTGTCTAAGAGACCAGTTCTATTTCCAGCTTCGGTCAGAGAAGCTCCTTTTTTTCAATGAGGTATGACTAATGGAGAGATTCACTCCTGGAGGATGGTTTTGTGCACTATGTGTTCAAATGCTGATTTCTGTTCTCAGAGATCTAGTTGCAGTCCAGACTTGGTATTATTATTATGAAGCATCTTCTGGCCTTACTTTGTAAAACGTTGTTCTCTACCACTTTTTGATTACAAATAAGGAGCTGGACAGACAATAGCTGGAAAGAAAGGAAAAAGTAGGACTTTTGGGCAGGGGTTTGGTGGAGGGGATTCTCAGAAGATAACCAAGCAGTTGCCATCAGGACATGGATGAAGAAAAAGGCCAGGCCTAAGATAGCAGGTAATGAGGCACGTGGCTGGGAAGTAGGCCAGGCCAGCATTGTCAGGTTAGCATAGCTCAGAATCTGCCCAGAAATTGTAGCTAAAGCTTTTAACAAACATAAAGATCACCATGTCATTACTCAGAGCAAGAGCTGGCATACAATGGCCTAACTTTTACAATTCAAAACTGGTCAAACTGTGTGTAATAAAACACTGTTGAGTACTGAACCATAAACAGAGCATCTATGTTACCCTATTCAAGACTCAGGGAGCATCATGGATGAGGGCTACTAGAAACAGAAGAGCCAGATGTTAGGGAGGATATTTTGAACATGAAAAAGTCATTGAACTCATGAACAACCTTGTCCAATACCTGTAGAAGGTTGGCCACATCACATGCATGAAGATGAGGGCTGGTGAGGCCCAAACCCTTGCTGACAGACTCTGCACAGGTGATGATGGGTGCTGCTGTTGCCGCCACTGACAATCTGCCTAAGCTTCATTAAATAGGCTGCACTCAGGCTCATTCAAGGAACAATCATTAATCTTAGTGAGGACTGGTTGAGAGGAAATAGAGCTTCATTAGAGGACGGGAGGCAAAGATGGCAACAGGGCGTGCAAACTGTCCTAAGGCAATAAAAGATGGCAACAGGGCGTGCAAACTGTCCTAAGGCAATAAAAGAGGGCAATAGGGATGGAAACTGTCCTTACGCAAAATAGGCACATATAATATTGCCAAAGAATAACAGAGATCATTTAAATTCCATTTGAAACATATATGGCCCACTTTTTCTTCTAGAGATTATACTTTATCCTCTCCATTAGAAAATGAGTTTCCTAGCAATCTTGTTTTACTGTACTTATTCAATCCTATTACCCAAAAAATAAGAAAACAAAAATTATATTTGTCAGACATTAGAAATATAGTCCAAATTGTAAATTATATTGGGTTTTCACACATATATGTATATATACATATAAAAGTCAAATAAAGGAAGTATAGTTAAGTAGGACATGCCTAATATATAGGCAACATATATAAAGTCACATAATAAATATATACTAAATTATCCAATTCATCCTCCTTTATGTATTCACTTGTCTCTCATCATTTAAAATCACTGTGACTTTCCTGGTGTTTACAAGACAAAAATGCATGCAGAAAAGCTCATGTATTACACTGAGATAAATCTGTAGGAAGATCATGAAATAATCAAATATCTAATAACTAAACTAGTGTTGTCAAAAGCAAAAATGGCTTTGTTACATGTGAGAAGAGAAAGAATGGATGTAAGCCACCCATACACTGATCATTGAGCTCATGGAGAAGAAAACTTACCAAAATACCTGGCATATATAATTGAGATTTTTTTTTTACAAACACAAAGTAAAATCTCTATTATCCACACTATTGTGTATCAGGTACTTGCACATGATGACTTTAGAAAATATTTATGGCTATTTGGCCAGGGAACATTATTAGCTGATGTTAAATTAAATAAATCAGAAATACATTCATTTAACAGAATCAGAGTTAACTTAGGCTTAGATGTGAAGGCAATGTTTGATAATGTCTCTGGCTGTTTGTGGAAAGACAGTATAATTACGTAGAGATCTAAGTAGCTGAGCTCCTAAGTGGGTAAGAGTAATGATTAGTGGGACAATATCATCAAGGGTCTGTTCTAATGCTATGAGTTATTTTGCTTTCACCCCAGTGTTTATCAATACTTATATGCAAGCTTTGAATGAAAATATAAAATCCTGTTTATCCCATTTCCTGATGTGATAGGCAAAGGAACAACCACACTTAACAACAACCAGAAAATTTGATTGTTGTTAACAGACTGGTTAACAGTACTATTAACAGACTAGAGTCATTGGGCTAGCTGTATAGAGGATGTTATATTGCAGTTGGGAAAATTAAGTTAAGTCACTATCATTAAATTACATTAAATCACTTGAGTACATGGAAAGTATGCTAGAATCTCATCTAGAATGAGGGAATTGTTCTAACATTCTTTTCCCTTCCGAAGCACTCCATCAGATCCTGGAAACATAGTTTCACATGACTACAGATATCCTAGAGCATCAAGTGGTGTCTACCAACTATGCACTCTACAGACTAACATATAGTGACAGCACACCCTGGGTAACTCAGGTCTGTGCAATTCCAGGCAAAGAAAAGGTAACAGAGTAATTCAGGTTTCAAGTCTTCTCAATACTCATTTTGTAATGGAATTCTAAAGTTCAAACAAAGCTTAAAATTTCCATACTAACCTTTCCCTAAAACCCTGTGCCAAATCTTTGCACTCTTTGCTCTTCGATACACTATAAATATGTCTGTGTATTCCTGCTGTCCTCGTTTGAGCCTAAATCTAGAATCATCCCTTTCCAGTCCAAACCAAACCCTTGTATTGTCATTAACAAGATACATTTATAATGATCAAAATACATTTCTTTGTGGCTTTAAACGCCCTGATGGCTGTTTTGGTTTAGAACTTTTTGCTGTGAACTACACAAACTCTGAAAAGTATAACCTGTGACCATATCAACAAACTCATCTCATCTCTGGCTGTGGTTCAGTGAACGCCTGCCACACTGGATTTCATTCGGCCTCATAAACACATCCCAAACAAAACAAGCTATTACATGGCCCAGGGCATTGTGCACAGGGCTCTATTTCCAGAACTGTGCATGGCTAGCTTCCTATGCTTCAAGCATTCACTAAAAATACTTTCTCCTTAGAAAAACTTGTGTCACAGTCTTATGAGAAGCTCTCTCTGCCCCCAGACTCCACTCAGCAGTCTATGCACACTATATCAACCATTTATCACAATGCTTACTTACTAAACTTTCCTTGAAAATCTGGTCCCTAGGAAGGACTTCATTTACAATATTTCCTTGGAGCTGTGAACGGCCCTGAAAGTCAGAACATATCCAAACCTTTTGTTAAGCATGCCATGAGAAGTGATCCAAATAACAACAAATCAAACAACCAACGAGCAATGAGCCACAAACAAACAGCAGTGTGCAAAAAACCAATGAGCAATGAACCAACAGACAAACAGCAGTGTGCAAAAAACCAACGAGCAATGAACCAACAAACAAACAGCAGTGTGCAAAAAACCAATGAGCAATGAGCCAACAAGCAAACAGCAGTGTGCAAAAAACCAATGAGCAATGAGCCAACAGACAAACAGCAGTGTGCAAAAAACCAATGAGCAATGAGCCAACAAGCAAACAGCAGTGTGCAAAAAACCAACGAGCAATGAGCCAACAGACAAACAGCAGTGTGAAAAAAACCAACGAGCAATGAACCAACAAGCAAACAGCAGTGTGCAAAAAACCAACGAGCCATGAGCCAACAGATAAACAGCAGTGTGGCAAGAGCAAAGAGTTTGTGGAGTTTCACTCAATGTGACAGATAATGGTGCTCCTCCATTCTTATGGGAGAATCCAATAACCAGAAATAAGCTTTAAAGAAATTATAGTTTATCTTTTTCCTAGCACCTAAAACTTGCAATATTACTGTCACTTATCTTGGAGTCATTTCATACCTCATACCACCATGTGAGATTTTTACTCAGCAATGCTTCCTAACTACCACACCCTCTTCTGAGCTCTTTCTCCTGTATACCAACTCTGGCATGGAATTTTCTAGAATATCTGCCACTTCGCTTAGTTCCAATTTTTCCACATCCTTACAATATATAACTATAAGCCCCTGGTCAACAGGATAGAAGCTGTTGAAGAAGAAAATCCTTTCTCACACAGGACTCAGTTGAGATACTAACAAATAATCTGTAAAAGGCACAGAAAGGGAACTCACAGCCACATAGCCTAAGCAATCATAGCAAGGAATACATCCTTATGGTATCACTAAACACTTGACTGCTTAACTGAGGATAAACTGAAGTTTTGTGGTTCACAAAGTCCATCCATTCTTGGCTGCAAAACCATGGCAGACAGTTCTTCCTTGGGAGACAATGATTTACTGTTCTGAAATGGTGACAAGTGGCTGTTGGTGGTAACATTCCTTTCTTCTTTCTTAATCCACATTTTAAGTATTTTACAGTAAATACATATTTCTTAGATTCAAGCTACAATTTGAGCCTTTTGATTATTTTTCCAGCCTGTGAATTATTTTGGCTTCTGTTTTCACATTTTCTGTAATGGAATCAGTGGGTTTCTATTTGACAAGAGATGGTAGCATTTGATCTAAGAAGTTCATGGTACAGTCATTACTCTTTTTACATCTAGAAGCTTTTCTATCACCACCATGCTGTGCTGAAGTGAAGGAGTCTGTGCTGAGGATCACCCTAGAAACCTGTTCAGAGTCACAATTGACCCACAGCCCTTGGTGTCTTATCTTCTGCTTGGTTTTCTCCTTCATGACTTCCAAATTGGCTTCCAGATACCAACGTGTGAACCCAGACAAAAGAGTTTCTAGATGCTACTCCAAAGATCTAACTTTTGGGTTACACAAAACAGGTAATCAAGTTTATCCTAATGGACATTGTTGGCTATGTTGTTCGGATCCATGCTCAGACATCTCTGCACATCAGGGAGCTAGTGTACTGTGAGGCTAGCATGCACTAGCTTCAGGGCTCTCAGAAGCAGGCTGCAAGCACATACATCTGTCCTGGGGACTCTTCAATGCAGGCTGGTATTTGCAGTGAGCTTTCAAGACTAAGTGCTGATTCCCAGAACTAGACAGAGAAAAAGGGTGTCATTCCAAACAAACTCTTAGGAGTAATGACTGTAGTTTGAGATGCTAACCTTAAAAAAAATTGGCAGGTTTAAACATTACTTTGTGAACTGCTACTACCTTACATTTGATGCCAACATTGCTTGATCTGAAAGAGGATTCAGCAAGACAGTACCCTAAGGCAATGACGACAATGCACAAAAGGGGACCCATGTAAGCATAAGAGTACATATAGGAAGTACATAACTTCAGTTCAAAATGAAATACAACAAAAATAGTCATGGAAAATGAAAGTGATGGATATGTTTATTACAAATGTCCAGTTTTAGAGCATATAAAAAATTCACTGTAGAAATGCCACGTTTGCTTAGATCAAGATTGTTCTATTTTAGGGCCCATCATAAGTAACACTAGAGCACTAGAGACACTGATGAATTGAGGATTGAGCTCTCTTTTTTCACACAGTGGGTGTGTAGCAGTGGAGTTTGGAAGCCTAATAAGAAAACACACTACAAACTTCCACAAGAGTTTAGACTTTGACTTCAAGGTGAGGGAAAGCAAAGCTTAGGCTAGCCTCCAGCTATGTCACCAACAGGAATGCCTCCCACAGTTTCTACAGTCCAGTGCAAACGCCATTCTTTCTGAAGTCACAGTGAAGCCGATACAGCTTTCTTTATAAACTGTGTACCTACTCACATGGACAATATTTCACCCAATCTCCAATGTTGTTTACATAAATACAATATTGTTGTTATCCAATGAACTGATGCAAAACTATTGCTGGAGGGCAGAAGAGATGGGCCAGTAGGCAAAGCATTTGCTGACCATGTGTGAGAACCAGAGCTCAAATCCCCAGAGCCCTGGGGGAGGCTTGTGATAATGTACACCTATAATCCAAGAGCTGCCATGCTGAGAGAAGGATGCATGTGGCAAAACCTCAAGATGCTTTCTGTCTAGCTAGCCTGGCATATAAAGCAGTGAACAACAAAGCAACCCTGTCTCAAAACCACGGTGAGAGTCAAGCATCAACATCTAAAACAAACACACAACAAGAATCATTGAAGGCCTAGCAAGATGGAAGTTTAGTAAAATCTCCTAGTGGTCAACTGCAAAAAGACAAGATGCTGGAGAGAGATGGTTCCATGGCTAAGACTGTGTGTAGATTGTTTTTGCAGCATACCCAAGTGCGATTCCAGTACCCATATTAGGTAGAGATAGGTTACAACTCTAATTCTACAAGAACTGGTGCATTTTTCTGTACTCTCAAGCAGCTTCACTTATATGTACACCCATCACACAAGCACACATTCCCATACAGACATATAATGATGGGTAAGTGGACCAGACAGAAGAACACCAAACAAAAGAACTGCTAAGGTTGAGTGAATCCAGACCCGGAGAGTCTCAGAATTAAGAATAGCAGAAGCAGAGCCTTTCCCTGCCTACCTGTACCTGCTCTGGAACACATAATGACAGCCAGCTCCTCAGTTTATATAGTCCCTGTTCACATGGAGTAAAGTCTACAAGTTATTTCACCAAGGATCATCTGAGGGTAGCTGTTTTACTGAGTTATAACACTTGGGGAAGAGTTCCCCCTCCTTAAGCGTTCATTGTTGGAACTTGGACCCAATCAGCAGACAGGACTCATGCCACTGCCAAACCTGCCACTGGTATTGGTACTGTTGTTGTAGAGGGACCTGGGCCACCTGTCCTGTACAGACCACCCAAACCTCCTTGATTTTCTTCTAAGAGCTGTAACACTTTTAGTTTTCCTGGCCTTACTGAGATCCATGGAACCCATTCATCACAGGTTTCCCTTTATCCATTGAATAGATAGAAGATGACACACGTTCACATATAACAAAAAATAAATCAGCTAAAATAATCTTGATAAACTCTAATAACTACATGTTACCAAGGCTTGATTTTTCAGTAAGTACAAAAGCTGAGCAAACTAACAGGGTTTAAAAGGACTAAATCATTCATGAAAAGTATCTCATAAAAGACCAGGGCCAGATGACTTCACTGCTGAATTCTATCAACTATTGAAAGAACTATCACCATATCTTAAGTTATTTCTACATTCAGAGAAGTATGTGATGCTTGCAAATGTATTCAAAGGGCCAGCAATACTCAGACATTAGAAAAGATAGGGCAACAACCAGAAAATATAATCTATAACCAATATCCTTTGTAGACACATATGCAAAAACTCCCAAAAGATATTAGCAAACTGAATCCAAAAGCACATTAGGATGCAATGGCCAGTCACTATGCAAATAGCCAAGCAGGACACATCACAGTATGATAAGAGACAGAAAATCATCGGAACATCTCAACAGATGGAGAAAAATCAGTCTATAAAATTTAACAGGCTTTGTGGTTTTAAAAAAATGAAACATACCAGACACAGAAAAACCATATCTAAATGTTATGATGCCACCTATAATAAACTAACTGCTAAGCTTATGCAAAATGGGAGGAGAGGACAGATCCCTCTAAACTATGACCCAAGACAAGGTGTCACATTCACTACTTCAAGGAAACATGGATGTGCTTACTGGGGAAATCAGCACAGAATGAGGGGGCAGGGGAGTTGGTCAAGCCAAATCAAGTTTTTTGCAAACCAGTTGAGACAGAGTGAAGAGGCAACCAAAACTTTTGAAACTCTACAGCAGAATTAATTAGCCTTATTGAAACTGGGAGCAGACCTTAATATTTATTTTTTTCTTTTTTACACTGCAAATTTACGTAAAAATAATTTCTTAAAAGTATAGAAAGTGACTTGAACAACTCCTTCTCATACGCCACTACCCTACCCACTCCATTAAGTCCCTTTGTTTCATATGGTTTGGCTTCCACCTTTAGGTTATCTGTATCTTCATAATTGTATGTATATCTACAGTTCAGAACCCAAAATTTACAAAAAAAATGTTAAATATGCATCTTTCTATGAGTGATATATCTTGTTTCTTCAGTTGCATCCATTTTCAGGCAAAAGATTTCATTATTCCATTTCCTCTTCAACTAGAAAGAGAACAACATTTACTCTTTCGTTCCTGTGGTGGACTGTGGTGGACTCCATGTTGGAAACACTTCCTTGCTGTTATGAATAGTGCTGCAGCAAACATAGATGGGCAGACAGCTCTGTGATGTGCTGACCTGCATCTGTGGGTAAAGGCCCAGGAGGGACAGAACTAAGTCATATATTAGGACTGTTGTGCTTTTGGGAGTACTCTCCATATTGATTTCTATTTCAGATGTACAAATAGACAACCAGTACATAAAAACATTACCTATAACTAATATTTTGGCAAATGCAAATTAAAACACCAATGAAATAGCAACTCACCTCAATACAAATGTCTATGTGTTGTGGACTAAAATAGCTAGTGCTGACCAAGACGTGAAAGTAAGGAATATAAATTAGTGTAAACACTATAGAAGGTGGCATGTACTTTCCTAAAGAGGATTATCAAACAAGGTGTAATAGGGTATCCCCAAGGTTCTCACTCACACCCACTCCCGTGTCAGCTATTCTCCCTACCCCAGGTACTTGTTTGTGTGGCTGCTTGCTTTTGGAGACAGGATCACTGAATACACATCAGGCTGACTTCCAACTTGTGGTCCCTGGTACTATCCTCTCCTTAGGTTGGTAGTGCAGCTGTGTGCAACCTCACAGGTTCATAAGTAGAAAAAAAATGGAAATGGTACCAGTATTTATCAACTAGTAAGTAGATTAGAAATATGTTATAAATGTTTGGGGACAAAAATAGCCAATTAGAATAATTTGTGACAAGGGTGGAGCTAGAGATAATTATGTAGAAGCCAGGTCCAAAAAGATAGCTGTGAATGACCTCTCTCATTGGCAGACTGTCAAGTCCATCTCCTAGCAGCTGAGTAGAACAGTGTCTCCTGGCAGCTGTGTGGAGTGGTGAAGAAAAGGTGATCCATGGATACTGAGCTGTGCTTAGGAGCTGTCCTGGTGTGCTAGTGCATTAAGACAATAATGTACTGCACATATTTTCTCCATAAAGAGGAGGTATAGCTTCCTTGATACAAGTACTATATAAGGTATACTAATGGAAGCATCATTAAAACGTATTTCAAAAAGTTTTAACTACCCCTTAAAATCAATTCAATTATTTAAAAATAAATTGTAGTCAATTTTTACAAAAAGTAAACGTCCCTTTTTATGTTTGTCAGAATTGCTATACATGTATATTTTACTAGTCAAAGGCTGAAATATAACAAAGTAGCATTTTAGGAGCATCCTCAGGCTTTCTTGGGGGAACAGTCTCAGCAAACCTACACATAGATGTCGAGTCTGAACACTGCCATACATAAACCACAAAGCAGCAGGGAACCCAACATTGACATTGTTTCTCCAAGGATGAACTCCACAAATGCTTCCTGGAAATATACTTTACTGAGGCGTAGACACAAGTCGGGCGACAGAAAGCTGTGGCAGGGGCTTCTTTTCACCAAGAGCACAACACACAGAAACAGCCAAAGCCTTCCACCATAAAGCAATAAAAATATGTTGTAGGTAAGTTAGGTAAGGAATGACCCTTTTATTGATTTTTGTTGTCTTTTTATTAGAATAGCATGGTAGCTTGAGTTTCCACTCTGTCTTTTCAAAGCAGTATAATAATGATGGTGCAATTCCTTCAGATTAGGGCTGGTGACACTAGCCATCTTAGATGAAGAGTAACTTCATGACAATTTTATTGCAAGATTCAATTTGGTAAAATATTTTGTCCTAGATATATTACTAGATGAAGTTCTCTTTTCCACCCAACACTTATCTTCTATGTACAGCTGACATCCCTAGTGTCCAATCAGAGGCGGGTTTTCATTGCTGTTGTCCAGAGAATGGAGTGCGTGATTCCTTAGTACTGATGAAAGGTGAGTACAGACATCCAGCCTACTTCAGTGAAAATTGACCCATAATTTTGTTTTATCCTGAAGAAAAATACAGTGATAAAGTTTAAAGATGGAACACATACAGTTAACCTCATCGGATGTGACAAGAGCTAGCAAACACTACTCGGTCTGGAAGTCAGTCGTCAGTGCCTCTGCTTTCCAGAGCTCATGAATTCTATTAATCATGGTTCCCACAAGGCAGAGAAACCAACACTGGGAATTTGGCACTTCAACAAAGATCAAAGATACATCAGGAAGAAACTTTGGAACCTTCCCTTCCAGTTGTACTGCTCATGAAGGTTTCTGTGTAATGAAATAGATACCTCTTCATTTAATAGTTGAATACATATGCTTACTCATCATGTAGAGGCTACATACCTCTTTCCAAACAAAAGCAGCAGTGTGGAGACATACTACAAAATCTTAATGGTAGTCAACAGGTATTTTTCAGAAGGCACTGACCTGCTGTTTCCAGGTGACAATGATGGCATATTGAGCCAGATCATTGCTCCAGTAACCCATTTCTTATTTCTAATCACAGGGCAAAGGAATGTGGTATGAAACCTACCTACCAAAGCATTTGCTGTAGGATACTTCTCTTACAGTAGCATTCAGGATTAATACTTTTAGAAAATACACTATATCTCTGAGTTATGATGTATATATCAAAACTATATGAATACAGCTTGAATTCTGCTTCTTTTAAATGTAACAGTTTTTTTAATAAACTCAGTAGGTTCTATTTAAATATATTTGTGTATATACACATAACAAATAAAATCAAATATATTCAGAGAGAATTGGTTTAAGAGTGGGGTAAGGGGAGAAGTTTGAGGTAGAGTAATCAGTGGTAGCCAAAGAAAAGAAGAGGAGGAGAGAACTGATATAATTCTATTTCAGTTAAAAAAATTACAAAGAAATTTTAAAAATAAAAGCCAATTTTATAGTTCAGGGTACATTTTTTAATATCTCTTATAAATATATTAGTGTACTAGATAACAGATAACTGGGTGGACAAAAGACCTGCATCATAAAACCTAACATACTGTAGCTTAAAAACATAAAGACATTCATTTCAAAGCTATCTTTGAAGGAGATGGGGTTTAAATGATTGTAAAAGACATACAAGCGGTAGAAATCTAAACAATATTTTTGCTTAAGCAGACACACTCATTTCTCCTCACAGTAAAAGAGCTGTGTCAAAGAGGAAAAGTCTTTCTGGGGATTGCATCGGAGGATGCTGCAAGCTGAAGGATGGAGGGAAGCAGGGAAGAAGGAGGTGCAATCTGGGAGTTCTCACAGAAGTAGACAAACAGAAGGAAAGGGTGTAGTGGTGCTGGCTGTGGAGCTCAGAGCTTAATTTAAGGGGAAGAAGCATTTTAGTTTGTGTTTAGAAGAGAGGATGTTTGGTAATCATCATGTAAGACAGTAAAAGGGACCACAATGGAGAGAAGGGAGGAGGAGGGGGACACACTGAGTGAGGCCTTATACATCATGAAGAAGAGAGCACAGTCTCAGTAAACAGACAATGGGTCTTTAGGGGCAAAGGTCAAATGTCAATTCTAAAATCTTAACTCCAATACTAAAACCTTTTACCATGTGGTGGTATGCCTCTCATGAGGGAAATAGGAATGGCAAGAATAAGATCTTCCTACAGGATAGGAACATAGTTCATGGATTAGAGAGCTCATCCAGCAAGTATGGAATGTGGTGTTCAATTCCAAACACTGCATGGACTGAGCCTAGTGGTGTCTATCTGTAATCCCAGAACTACCAAAGTGAAGGCAGGAAGATCTGAAATTTAAGATCAGCCTTGGCCACATAACAAGTCTGGGGCAAGCCTAGGAAAATGTCTCTAGTCATCAACAATAAAACAAAACCAGTCAAAAGTAAAACACACAAACACTCACACACACACACACACACACACACACACACACACACACATACACACGAGCTTCTTCTCCATGCTTGTGCCCCTCCCACAATCTACCCCTTCCCCAACTCCTCAGGACTGTGGCCATAGATAAACCCAGACTTAAACCTTAAAGCTCTCTAAGAATTTGGCATTGATAATAGCTAAATGAAAAATGGCAACAATTAGGTTTTAATCTCATTCTGACCCTTCCTTAACCCTTTCTTCCTTGGTAAACTTTCCCAATTTCTTAAGTCAGAGCTTGGGCACATTCAAGAGCTTGGAACGCATATGCTAGCTTCCTATCAGAACCTGTTCCATTTAAAATTTATATATTAATGAGATGGATGTGCTTGTTTATTTTTAAATAAAGAATTAAATATTGGCTGAATATTAGATTATGCATGGCTCAGAATGTTTTTCAGAGTTGATTGATATTTTGATTTCATAGTCATCAATACTATGAAATGCCAGACATCTACTTAGGGTCATTTCAGTCAGTGTTAGAAATTCTGTTTTAATTCTAAGTCAAACTTAATTAACAATGTGTTTTTGAAACTCAACTGGGCAACTCACATAGTGTTTTTCTTATCATATAATCTAATGGTAGTCAGTCCAAAAATACTGATTTGATATGTGCTAAGGAATGGAAGATTGAGGACAGAAAAATAGTAAATGTATTTATGTTCTGCTTTCTAAAAAGGTAGGAAACTTTCCTGGCACACTGACAGTCATGAGACATGATAGGCTGGTCCGGACTCTGAACAAAGGAACCTCAAGCAACACCCCTTAGCCCCCCATGCAGTCAGTGGCTTGTACAGTACAAAACTTCTGCTGTGCTCAGAACTGAGGCTGCAGTGAAGCCTGCCAACGGAAAATGCAGGAGCCACTGGAGACATCACAGACACACTGTGGGCTTAATTTTGCATTACATTGTGCCATTACATACTATTCTATTCATTCTATTCAGGATCCTTTCACTAGTAGCAAATGTCTCATGCCTCCTGTCTGTGTTCAGATAAAGGGCATGGTCCACAATTTAAGAATTTGGACTCAACATAGCCTCAAGATAGTCTCTTGAGATAGTCTCTCTGTTGAGTGAAGATCAAGGAGTCTAGGCCCAAACCCACAAGCCACAAACTACTTGCTACATTGAATCTTTTAGGTCCAAGGTCTCCTATGTGTGTCCTCTTTGTGTTTCAAACTCACTGGTCCATAGTGACCAATTCCTCAGAGCACACAGCAAACCTCCCAGTGTTTGCTCATCCTATTGGACCTGGGAAAGGACTCATATTTTATAAATCAGAAGTGTGGTCCATCACAGATCAGGGCACATCCCACATTTACTCTGACATTTCTAAGACCATATCTTCTGGTGCTACTTAGAGCCACCTGTACTTGCCATACTGGACCTAAGGATACTGTCTCTATATCCCATGCCACATATACCGAGTCAGCTGCTTGCTCACTTTAACTTAGGGCTAGACTCTCTGGAGCCTGGAAAAACAGAGGTACAAAGTATGTGCCCTCTGTAAAGTCATTCAACACCCTGAATGGACTGCTTCGTTTTACACATCACAGACAGACACAGTTGGTCAAAGAGATGAAGCTTTCAACCATCCATCTAAGTGAAATATCCACTTACTACTAACACTATTCTGAGCAGGGAAAACATGGACACCACACCACATTACAGCATGTCCTCAGGAAGCTTCCAAACAGAAAACGTTCTCAAGACACTGATTTCAATGGGAACAAAATCTACAAAGTGTACTTAAAGATAACATCATTATCTTAATTCAGTGAGATGTAGCAATGCAAACAATAAAACAAAACAGATAATCCAAGATATGAATGAGAAATACAAGCCATTAAACAAGCAATCAGAAATGGTAGAACTAAGCCTGGGGGTGGGGTGGAGCAACAGCAGAGAACTCCCAGCAAACAGAATTGAATATACTCCGACAAGTCTTCTGAATTAGCTGAGCTAGATGAAAGGGAAAATGTCCAGGAGAGATTCAGGACACCACTATGAAAACATCTGCATTACGGGGCTTTCAGAAGGAGCAGTCAGGATGAAGTTAATGGGCACTGCATGAAATAAGAACTGAACTCTCAGGCACCTTCAGAAGAAGGTGCATGCCTTAAAATTCCAATGATTTTCCATCATATTTGTAGTGTAGTACTTCTGAAAATGGGGACTCCTCTCTGTCTCCATAGGCCATGGAACAAATGTTAGTTATTATAACAGCAAAAAGAAAACTACATGCCACCAAGAAAACATCCAGATAATAAATGAGCATTTATAAGCATGGTGAGCCATATGTGTCACTCAGGTGTCCGTGTACATCGCTTAGGAATAGTAAAGTAGGACAGTTGCAGCTTTACGGTATTTGCAGATCACCCTTCTGGTTTCATGATAACTAGAGAAAATGAAAACAAAGTGATGGGTATTCTACTTTTCACGGTTGGTGGATCAAGGCTATGCTTCAAACAGTCCTTAGATCTAAGGGTTGTGCTTAGGTGTTTGTTTCGTTTTTCTCCACAGAGGCTCAGCAGGAAGCTTCTTGCCATCATGTGACGACTCAGCAGTGACTAACAGACTTAGCAGACACTGGGCCAACTAAAGGAACTTGCTGCTTTGAGGCAGGAAGGGTGCCCATGAAAAATGGGGGAGAAGATGTTATCTTCACCCCCGCTGAAGCTCACCACTCTCACCCAATGGGTATACTTTTCTTTTACACCATATTACCTCTGAAATGCCTACTTTAAAATAATTCAAGAGACCATCTCTGTAAATAATGGTGTGATTATCTAATAATTGACTTTACTTACCTTACTATTATTTTACAGGGTCAAACCCTCAGTGAGGAACTACTGTATTAGCTAGTACAACCTGTGTATAATTTTTCTCAGTAAACTCTGAGAAAAACCAAAATTGGTTGTGCCAAAGAGTATTTTAAAATAGTCTTACATGTCCCCCCAAATTCCCTAATATTAGTATTCAAATTTCCCCCAAATTATTCAGAATGGTAAGAGTCTCCTTCAAGCTAGATCTAACTGTATCATTGTAAACCTGTATTTGTGTGCCCCATGAGCAGCCATAGCCACACCCCCAGCAGTGTCTGCAGGCCAGGGGAAGTGTGGGAAGAGCTGTTCCCACACTCACCCCTGCATCTGATCCAGACTCTTAGGCTTTCCTTCTGACTTCTGAGTTCCAGTTCTGTGTGTCACACACTGTTTTTCCACAAACTCTAGATGTTTACTTTACATTTCCTTCCAGAATGTAATATACACTCCTTCTTCTGGTCTGTTCCACTCTTTAGGATACCAAAAACAGGAGCAATTTTAAATCATTTTGGTCAGGAATTTTTTAGCCTAGATCGGATCAAATTTAGACACCCATTAAATCATTGAATTACTAAATCATGAACTGCATTCTGCTTAACCCATTCGACTGTTTTATTGATGACATTTACAAAAGTGAATTCCCTGTATCCTGTGTTGGCTGGCCTCACTCCTTTTCTCAGTTCCTAACCTATGTTTTCATTTCTTATTGCTTAGAACCTGACTTCTCAGATTCACTCTGAAGAAACTTTCATCACTAAATTTGTAATAAGCCAAGTTCCAAGGCAGAACAAACTAATTGGACAGGAAAGTGGTACAATAAAGTATAAACTCTTACATCAAATTGCCATTTTTGACCACAGGGAGATTGAAAGCAAATTCTAAACAAAACAAATAATTCCACATAACTGAAACTAAGAAAAATAATTGCCACTATTTTAAGAAACTAAGATGAGCTTGTATGATGGACTGTGAACAGCTACTATAAACAATGACAAAGCCTGAGACACATTTATTTACTAGGAAAGATTGGGCCTTACAGGTAAGTGCTAGCAAAATTATTAAAATATGAAAGAAATGTAAAGCATATTTATATTTTAGCACAAAATTCATAATATCCAAGTGTTTTCAAGCCCAATGTTATGTTCTTTGATATCTCATCAATCTTTAAACAATAGATGCTACTCTAATTTTTACACAAGTGGTAGTGACTTGCATTAAGTTAATAAACATTCTGAGCCACACTCATATTATCATCTGTATACAGGAAGAGGGTTGTCATTTTATAGCACTAGCAAAGAATCTCTATAGAAAGCAGACTCTGCTCAAGTGGTGGCTACAAAGCCTGGTTTTGTTTTTTGGTTGGTTGCTTTGATTTTTTTATTTGTTTGTTTGTTTGTTTGTTTGTTTTTCCTGCCTGTGAGCTTTAATTTTAGGAAGTGCCATGCCCTGTGGAGCAAATTCAGAGAAATGACACTGATTTTTAAGGAGAAACATGGTTATGATAGAGTATGTTTGTCTTCACAACAATCATTTTATCCCAGGTACAGGTATGTGCTTTGAGGACTGGGAGGATGGTTATATGCTCTATGCAGCATGTGAACATTGAAATCACAGCAGTGACACTCTTCCCATTATGATCAAGCAGCTCAGGCTGTTCTCAAGAAAAGTGTACTCATGCAGTCGACTTCGGAGTTCACCAGAAGGTTAGCACCACAAATTTTAATACACTGGTGAAACATCACCTCTATCACAACCTGACATCCAACCAGAGAAAGCCAGGAAAGTGATGGATGCAGAAGTCAATCTTCAGAGCGCCTGGTCCAAAGCTGGATATACAACACCTATCCTGGGACCTCAGTCAAAACAGCCACACAACGCCTGGCACATTAGGAGTTCAGCAAAAGCAAGTTAGTTTCTTTCTCTTTATAATTTTTTCCTCAAAACAATTTCGGGCTTAACAAAAAACATTGGATAACTGTTATACTGCACATAAAATTAAAATTACGAATCCTTAATATGCTACATATAAAATGTCTTTACATTTCAAAACTAGGAAGTTTTCTGAGCCTCTTACTACTCACTGTAATCAGACAGGAGGCAAGCATAGGTTAGCACTGCAACTATGACAGAGTGGTATGGGGATTTGCTAAAGCGCCTTATAATGCTCTTCTCTGATACCCACAGATCCTAACGCAGGATCTAGTGAAATAATGAGAACTATTTGGTGATACCGAAGATATGGTATAAATTACAACCTTACTGTTGGAAATGATATGTCAAGATAACTAATTATACTTACTTGCTTCCAGTGTGACACCTTCCCTTTTATGTTAGATTCAGGCTTGATAAGGAAGATATCCTCCAGGAATTTGTCTTCATCACTTCTGCCTATGCAGATCAACTTTGTTTCAAGTACCCTGATCACTTTGCTGTGGTGGTGCTTCTTACGTGTGAAATAGGGGCTGAATAGAAGGGATGAGGAAACAACTATTAACTGTTTGGTTTTTTGTATTGAAAAGGGGAAAACTGCTTACAAATTAACTGTATCTTAGCAAGCACAGCGAGAGTCCAGTCCACCATTTCTTTTAGCTGATTGCCATTCAAGAACTGAGAATATGCCATCAACATGCAGATATCCATTTCATGGTGAGCAAATTGAGGAATGAATGAACAACACCCTAAAAATAGCCCCTCCTGACACCCTACTCTGGGCTGTTGATGACAGTGGAGGGACTGGCAGGGCTAGGTTAGCACTGGGCAGCCAGAGGTGGGTTAGCACTGGGCAGCCAGAGGTGGGTTAGCACTGGGCAGCCAGAGGTGGGTTAGCACTGGGCAGGCAGAGATGGGTTAGCACTGGGCAGGCAGAGATGGGTTAGCACTGGGCAGGCAGAGGTGGGTTAGCACTGGGCAGGCAGAGATGGGTTAGCACTGGGCAGGCAGAGATGGGTTAGCACTGGGGAGGCAGAGGTGGGTTAGCACTGGGCAGCCAGAGGTGGGTTAGCACTGGGCAGGCAGAAATGGGTTAGCACTGGGCAGGCAGAGATGGGTTAGCACTGGGCAGCCAGAGGTGGGTTAGCACTGGGCAGGCAGAGGTGGGTTAGCACTGGGCAGGCAGAGATGGGTTAGCACTGGGCAGGCAGAGATGGGTTAGCACTGGGCAGGCAGTGGTGGGTTAGCACTGGGCAGGCAGAGATGGGTTAGCACTGGGCAGGCAGAGGTGGGTTAGCACTGGGCAGGCAGAGGTGGGTTAGCACTGGGCAGGCAGAGATGGGTTAGCACTGGGCAACCAGAGGTGAGTTAGCACTGGGCAGGCAGTGGTGGGTTAGCACTGGGCAGGCAGTGGTGGGTTAGCACTGGGCAGGCA
>NW_022196898.1:102677606-102688565 GCF_008632895.1 Mastomys coucha | reverse complement strand
TGGGCAGGCAGTGGTGGGTTAGCACTGGGCAGGCAGTGGTGGGTTAGCACTGGGCAGGCAGTGGTGGGAGGTTGTGGCTGCTTGTATTACGTTAATTTGGGTCAGCAAAATTGTTTGCAGGAGAATCTTCATATTTGGATGTAAGACACTGAGGGCCCCTGCCCCTGGTTGGTTCTGATTGGTAAATAAAGTTGCCAGCAGCCAATGGCTGGGCAGGGTAGACTTTTAGGATTCCCTGGCAAGGGGCAGAGAGAAAGAGGAGATTGGCCATGCCAGGACAAAGAGATAAAAGACACTGTGCCTGAGGAGGTATGTGACAGAGAGCATAGCTGCCATGTAGGAGCCCAGGGATTGTGGCCCAAGAGAGCTGCCTGACTGGGTCCAGGGCAGCAAAGATGGAATATGGTATGTAGTAAGTAATAATGTAGGAATATCTGGGGGAAGTGGATTAGCCTCATGAAGGTTAGGAAGTGGCACAGCCATTGGGCTATTTTAGGCTTATCAAAATACAAAGGTCTTTTATTAAGGAACCCAGAACACTGGGACAGGTAGCAAGGCACGTGTCACCATGGGGATCATTTAAGTATTAATCGGATGCTACTACAGGTGGCGACTCCTCTCTCCATGCACTACAGCATGGCAGTTGCTGGACTTCAGAGTTTCTCTCTGTTACACTTTGTAAATATAGAGGAAGCATAGGGCAGTGATATCTATGGAACATAGGCTACAAAAGAACTATCACATTTCTGCTGGCCACACTAATGGGCAAACAAAGGAGCAAATCCTGTTTACCTTTTATTCCTATGCTGTATTTAATGAAATATTGTTTCACAGTTGCTAACTATAAACAAACATCATATTAATAAGATACTGAATACTTTCTCCTTAAACACAGAAGGCGTGGAAGAGATGTCCCGTCTCTCCTAGCTAGTCAACATTCTGCTAGAATTCTCATTTGGTCCACTTTACAATTAAAGGGAAAACACGGGGTAATTTGATTACAAAGGAAAGTATTCAGTATTAGCTAAAAAATGCCAGCAACACCAGCGAAGAGAAGGAGCACACTGATGATGCTGTGTCTCTCAACATGGCAGCACATGACTGCAGGAAAAGTCTGTATAAATGGAGAAGTGAAAGGGATTAGACAAAATGCAGCAGGCACCATTTAACAGCCTTAGAAAACATATAGAAATGAACCAAGTTAATCTCATACAAATGAGTTGCTAAACACCAACAACACCCATCCCATGTGACAAAAAAACATCATTTGTTAAAATGATAAATCAACTGGGAAATACCAGAAACAAAACTATCCAAACAAGGCAGCATTCCTATGTCATAAATGTGCTCTATTTAATACTCCATTCTTGATGTTTCTGCCTATCAATATGTAGGTATAAGAAGACCCACAGAGTCAACTAATCTGGAAATATGTGGCTCCCAGAGCAGGGGCCAACAACTATCAAACATGCAGGAGTTAGAACTAACCCCCTACATATTTGTTGCAAGTGTGCAGCCTGGACTTCATGTGGGTCCCCTAACAAGTGGAGCAGGGGCTGTCTCTTTTCTACTGCCTGACATCAAATCCCTTTTCTAGACTGCCTGGTTGAACCTCAAAGGGAAAGAATGTACCTAGCCCTGCTGGGACTAGATACCCCAGGGTGGAGTGATACCAAAGCAGGGATGTGGGGCTCCCATTCTCTAGGAGAAGGGTAAAGGACAATGGGGGAGCAATTTTTAAAGGAGGGAGTGGGTGGGTAGGAGGGAGGGGGCTGCCATAGGGATATAAAGGGAATAAAAATAAATATAAAACAAATCAGGTTAAACAAGCAAACAAACAAAAAGGTACAATAAAACGTTTACTAGCTCAATGTAGCAGCTGACCTCTCTAGGGAACAGCTCTGCTTTGCAAAGCTGTTTTATCCTGTTCCACATGTATCCAGCCCATGGTGAAAGTATACAAAGCCAAGCAGAACACAGTAAGCACTTGAGCATGCTAAGCAGCTGTATTCTTTCCTAGGGCTCCAGCTTCAAGTGCAGCCAGGGATGCAGCTAGACAAACATGTTTATCCAGGAGAGAAACTTGTGATGTAATCTCTCATGATCAGCCAGTTGTCACACATAAAGAAAAGCATGGATATTCATAGAACAGGTATGGTTTTGCATAAGTAGCAATGTGTTTTGTGAGAAGAGAAAGGTTTGCATCTCATGAAGCCTGTTACCTAAATAAAGACAAACAAACCATTAAGTATATTAATAAGGCTGAGGACATCATAGTGAGAGAGACTGAGAACTGCATTCTGTCCAGAGAAACCAGTCAGGGCCAGAGACCAGGCAGATGCTACCTGAGACAATACCACCAAAGGCAAGCCACTGAGTTTGAAAACCATTCTAGAGCTCTGAGCAGAGGCCATGCTGGATAGACAACTTCGGGAATAGAGATATAGCATTCTGAGAGAAAACTTGCAACTAGTAACAATTAAAAGGTAAAGAGCTCCAAGAATTCTCAAAGTGCACAAGCCAAAAGAAGAGGGCATTTACTTAAGAAAATCCAAGTCTGGAATGTAAGAACAAGTGCTCGTCAAGACGCCTCCTGTGCTCTTCCCAATGCAGTCCAACTTAGTGGTAAAGATCTCCAACATTAACTGCCTCTTCCACCAGGATCCACATCAGGGCTTCACACCAAGATGAGAAAGGCTTGGGCCTCATGCCCCAAAGGCACTGTCCAGAAAGAAAAGCCATATGGGCTAAACCTGTCTCCCTCTACTCTGGCTCAGGAGCATGAGGTATAGAACATGGAAATACTGACTGGCACTCCTCAGAGACCCATAGGCTGGCACTGCCATGGCAGCTGAAGTGGCAGGCACATCTCAGGGCTCAGTTTTGGGAAAATGCTGTCCTTTCACCTCATAGCCCTGCCCTAGGCAAAGGCTCAAAGGTTTCCCCAGAGATGGCATCCAAGCAGAACAAAAAACCGCAAAGCTGATTTGATCTTGCAAAGTGAAGTAACTTGACTGGACATACTGCAAGATGTTCAAGCCTACAGCTGCTGTAGAAAAGTGGAAGGCCATGCTGCTGAGCCAGTAAACATAGGCTGGTTGCTGTAGGAAAGTAAAGTGCCTCATGGTTCAGGGGAAGTATACACTAACTAAAGCAGTCTAAACAAAACAACAGAAGACATTCAGTAAATAAATCCTGCACGTGGCATAGCACCTTAATATGTTACAGAGCACACTTAAAAATGTGCTGACAAGTAAGAACATGAACCATGCTGAAAAGGAGATGGCAACACAGCCTACTCTAGAAAGAGCCAAGTGACATTAGCATTTCTAGGAGAAACAATGTCTGTAGATATAAGGAGAGTGCTTTTTAAATAGTTTAGTAATGTAAAATGTGAAAAAATAAAATTCTATTATCAAAAAGTAAAGTAGTAACACGTTACTAGAGTGGATCAAGAATGTATCTGCACTAAGTATATGATAATGGCTCCCCAAAAAACTAGGGTGGAAGGAACATGCCTCAACATAATGACTACTGTGTGCCAAGCCAGCAAACAGCACCATGCCACATGAGGTGGAAGTCAAGCATCTACAATAAGGTGCTTACATATTTGCAATGTAGTACTATTGCACTTAGGATAAATACAATTTAATGAGAACAATCTTAAATCAAAGTGACTTATACTTCCTATTAATTGTAATATTGTCACTTAAGTCTGCCATGTCATTTACAAACCACTGATATGTCACTTGGTGTTTACGACACTGGGTATTTCATAGTCAGTTACTCTTTATTCACTCATTATCCCTAATGGAGCCTTTCTATTGGTAAGGTGAACTTTTTTCCTTTTCCTTTAGACAATGGGACCTTAATCTTGATGGATCAATAATATTCTACCTGTGCCTTCTTGGACTGGTCTAAATTCCCCAGAGTATTATCAACAGCTGCTCACTCACTAGGACACATAACTTTTAATTTCTAAGTTACTGTACGTAACCCAGAAGAAATATTTGCAGCTTAGCATGAGGCCTCTTATTTTTTACAAATCAAAAAGCAAGTATTTTAAGCTTTTTAATATATGTTGTCTGCATATTTTTCATTTTTATGACAATTTAAACCAAGAAACCACTTCTCCTCAGATTCAGACCATGTCAGCTTTTACAGTACTTTCAGTCAGCTAGGTGTCATTATTTATATTATCAATATATGCCAATTGCACAAAAGGCTGGGTCTCATGATTCTATGTTCGCATGTTGGTCGTATTCGCCTTCCCTTTCCCTTGCCCCTTTCCACCTTGTAAACAGCGTCACTTCTACTCTCCTGTCTACATTGTTTTAAACATGATTTCTACATATGAAGAGAAACACTTATATTCATGATTCATTCTTATTTCTCTCAACATGATGACCTCAAATTCTACCATGTCTTACAAATGACATAATTTGTCTTATTCTTTCCCACTGAATAAAACTCAGTTGTGAATATATTCCATTTTCTTCATCCACTAATCTGTCAGTAGACTCCTGACTAGCTTCATAGCTTTATTATTCTGACTAAAGACATAATAAATGATCATGTGCTGGTATCTATGTGGCAAGCTGACTGAGAGGCTCTCAGTGCATCCCTAGGAAGGGACCACTGAGTCTTGTGAGCCTGAGTATATCTCTTACTCGTTTCTGTTGCATCCAAATAATTGAAACTTTCTCTAACAGTGTATGAGCATCCTCTTGCCCACCTGTGCTTGATAATGTCTGTTGTTGGTTTTTTTATTTATTAGATATTTTCTTTATTTACATGTCATATGATTTCTCCTTTCCCAGTTTCCCCTCCAGAAAAAAACAACAACAACAACAACAACAACAACAACAAGAACAAACCCCTGTTCCCTCCCCTCTCTGCCTGCTTGACATCCTACCCTCTCCTGCTTACTGGCCCTGGCATTTCCCTCCATTGGGGCACAGAACCTTCACAGGGCCAAGGACCTCTCCTCCCATTGAAGACCTACTTGTCCATCCTCTACTATACACATGCTGCTGGAGCCATGAGCCCTACCATGTGTACTCTTTGGTTGGTGGTTGAGTCCCTGGGAGCTCTGAGGGTACTAGTTATTTCATATTGTTGTTCATCCAAAGGGGCTGCAAACCCTTCAGCTCTTTCGGTCCTTTCTCTAACTCCTTCACTGGGGACCCTGTACTCAGTTCAATGGATGGCTGTGAGCCTCTACTTCTGTATTAGTCAGGTTCTGTCAGAGACTAACTATGGAGCAGAGACTGAAGGAAGGGCACTCCAGCCTGATATAGCTGTCTCTTGAGAGGCTCTGATAGTATGTCTGTTGTTTTTATAACAGCCATGCTGACTAGGTTGACATGAAAATTTGTGGTACTTTAATCTGTGTCCCCTGATGGATGAAAAACTTGAACATTTTTGTTTCATGTGCTCATTGGTCACCTTTACCTTTTTTGAGAATTATATGGTTAATTCATTGATCAATTTACTCACTGGATTATTTGAGGTTTGGAGTGTGTGTGTGTGTGTGTGTGTGTGTGTGTGTGTGTGTGTGTGTGTACTCTGGGTCCTCTCTGTATGATGAATAACTGGTAGAACTTTCTTTTCCCATTCTGCACTCTGCCTCCTCATTCCATTGCCCACTCCCCTTACTCTTCAAAAGTGTGTTGCTGGTGGTGTATCTCATTTGTTTGGGTTTGGGTTTAAACCTAATAGCTCTTATTTCCAAGGTTACTGGAGTCCTTTGTGTCCCAAAGTATTTTCATTAATAATTTGTTATAGAACCATACATTGGTTCACTTTTTTCACTGATCCGTCCATCCTTGAATTTACTGTCAGTACTGTTTGGTGGTTTAGTTGTGAGTCTCAGTTTCTATCTTTCCTAGCATATGCTATGTAGTAGATGACAGCCATGCCTTAGGCTGCTCAGATCTCCTTGTGAGCCCACTGACAGACACAAAGCTGACTTCTGTTTCTTTGGAATGTCCATGTTTACCCCAAGATTATTCCAGATCAATGACCAAGCATATGGAAGACAAAGTTGACAACCTATTTCTGCCTGATGCAGGACAATTGTACTATACAACCTCATACAAGGATCCTCAGATAACTTTGTCAACAGTTCTTCGGTTAGACTGCCAGCTGAACCTCTATCCATCATATGCCGTTTTGTCTGTCTCCTCACAGGTATCTGATTCATTAACTGGCAGCCTCTGACTGAATTTCTCTCCCTCACTTTGTATGTGAAATGCATTTCTCTAGGACCTATTGAAAAGACTATCACATATGTCTGTGAGTCAAAGACAAACCATGAAATGAGTGCAATTTATGGGTTAATTTTATTTTTTTCCAGTTCCTAATTACTTATATATCTAAGTATCATTAACTTTTGAATTACAGCTTTGGGCTTGCAAATTCACATTGTGACATCAGGAAAAAAAGTTTTATTTGCACATTTCTACTTCTGTGGAAACTTTATCTCACTAAGGTATACTGACTTAGTACACTGTGCTGCACAAGTGGCCAGAATTAGCAATCCCATGCACTGAAGGTCTCATTATTTAAATTCTGAGTAATAATAAATACACTTGTTGTCTAATATCGAAGTAAAAACATCATTTTTCTTATGGAGTGTATTTTGTGTTGGTTTTGGTTTGGGGGTGGTGTTTGTTTTTATTGTTATATTGAGGTATGTAATATAGTTGCCATTCTACTACTATGTAACTAGGGCTGGCTGTAAATTCTTGATTTTCCTCTCCACACCACTTAAGTGCTTAGATTACAGGCAAACACCACCATACCTGGCTTTTATGTGGTGCTGGTGATCAAACCCAGGGTTTTGTGTATGCCAGGCAAGTACTCTACCAGTCTAGCTGTATCCTCAGAATAAGGAATCACTTTTAATTCAGTTTACTGAACTTTAACTTCAAAGGGGTGATTTTATATCAGGTGATTTTCCTGAGACACTGAGATGGTCTTTCTGCTGTTGCCACCTTAGAAACTACTGCATTAGTGAGACTTTGTGTCTTGGGCTGGACTAAGGGTCTTAGCTCCAACCTTGAAGGAATACTCATTTCTGAGCTTGTTCTAAAGGCAGAGTACAGTTGTTTGTTTAAGACTGAATGCTCCATATTCTGGGTGGCTTTTGTCAGGAGTGACTCCCAGTTAGTGATGACTGCTTGCTGGTCTTTTGTAGGTACTCTTTCCCATAATTCATAGCTAACAGAAGATAAAAGTATTCTTCAGCTTCAAATTTCCTGATGTGTCCTATCAATAACTCAGGAAACTGATTTTCAAATCTTCATGTGATTGGATTGGTACTACTCAGATACACAATTTAAAAGTAATTATGAGAGAGAAAGAGAGAGAGAGAGAGACAGAGACAGAGACAGAGACAGAGACAGAGAGGGAGACAGAGAGGGAGGTAGATGGAGAGGGAGATGGAGAGGGAGAGGGAGAGGAATTTAAGAGAGGGGTGTAAAGGTCACATGAGTCACCTGAGAAGTCTTGCCCTGTGTGAAATAAGGAAAATAAGATGGGACCTTTAAACCATAGACACAAAAGTTTCAGTTTGCACAGGGGTCAGCTGACACTGTGATGGACAGATCATAAATGATGTGTCTCCTTCACTGTATTTCTGTTAAGCTAAGCTTGCATTCCTGGAATAAACTTACATTGCTTATAGGAAGTTATGCCTTTCTATTATTTCAAGGTGTTCACATCTGTATTCTGGACTGACTGGCCTGATGTTCTCATTCCTATAATATTATCATGCAATTTTGTGACCATTCAATGAGCAACATGTACTTCTTTGCTCTCTAAGCTTTGAGAAACATCATGACTATTAAAGTCATCTAGTCATGATCCTCTGTAATATTATTTGGTGCATTTATGCCAGCTTTGATTAATTTGAAAATTGAGGCTTCTTTTTTTAAAGAACTCATACATTTCTCACAAGATAGTATCAAGCAGTTACAATGTTGTTTATTGTATTTTGTGTCTGCTGTCCTAACCCCTTTATTATCTTGCCATCTTTTATTTCTTCTCTCTTTGTGCTTTATTTGTCTTATAGGAGTATCATTATTTTATTGATCTTTAATAAGTACCAATTCTAGACTATTGATTTTTACATTTCATATTGTTTATTGTATACTTACATTCTATTTCTTTAGTATTCTATATTTTCATTACCTCTATTTACATTCATATTGAATGCAGTTTCTGTTTTCTTCTCTTCATTAGAGAGATGCTTATTCTTCAATATATCAGTTTTCTTCTTTCTATGCATACAACACACTAAGCATGATTTAGTCTTTTCTTTCCATGTATTATATAGCAGAACTGATTGACAGGGCCCAATTCTCTCTCCCCCTTTCACCTTAAGTAACAAAAGCCAAGTTTCTCATCTGTGGGACACAAGCTTTATCACCCCTTTCTGCTAGTGTACTGCTATGATAAGCTCCTATGGAGGCTGGTTGGCATCCTTGCCATGATAGATTATGAACATGCATCATGGTTCAAATTACTCTATCTTATTTTTCTTATTTCACACAGGGCAGGAAGACTCTCCATTTGAACCACTGGACCTTTGATCCATGCTCTCTTCATAATCATGTTAATCATAATCATAATTTATGTTAGGGGGAAAATGGTGCTTTGCAAATAAAATTATGGCTGTTTGTAACAGTTGACTTTCCATAGAGTGTCAGAGAGGTTCTATAAACTCAAATGAGGACTTGGAATGCTGACTTTCCTTGGGCATTGATAGAACACATCACAGACTGTGAAGCACAGGACCAGTTTGATCCTCCACTGCCTGTCAGTCATTAAGAAGAGCTATAATGGCTGGACCTTTGAGGATCATAAGTGACTGTGATGTCAGAATGCTGATAGAATGTGAAATAGCAGTTAAGAAATTTGGGGTTGCCAGGCAGGTAGATTTCTGAGTTCTAGGGCAGCCTGGTCTACAGAGTGAGTTCCAGGACAGCCAAGGGTATACAAAGAAATCCTGTCTTGAAAAAACAAAAAGAAAAGAAAGAAAGAAAGAAAGAAAGAAAGAAAGAAAGAAAGAAAGAAAGAGGGAGAGAGGGAAGGAGGGAGGGAAGGAGGAAGGGAGAGAGAGAGAGAGAGAGAGAGAGAGAGAGAGAGAGAGAGAGAGAGAGAGAGAAAGAAAGAAAGAAAGAAAGAAAAAAGAAAGAAAGAAAGGAAGAAAGAAAGAAAAGGTAATTCACGGTCATTGTTATTGTTTGGAGCCACGGATATCAACTTCTTTGACTATAAACTTAAACAGAAAAAAATCAAGATAAAACATATGCCTCTGCTCAGTCACAGTTGAGGGAGCCTTTGTTATACATAAATTAGTAAAGCAAATAATTGATCAAATATATTATTTTTTCTTTGGAAACATATCAAGTTGGATCACTTTCAAAAATTATAAAGTAATGATTATAGGGTCTACTAATTTACTCCTATTATCAATATAATACACTGTCTTCTTACTACATTACTATATTGCATAAATACATTTCTTCATAATTACTTGGATACAGAGAAAATCTCTTAAACTTATTAATAATAAAACAATGATCTCAACTAAAATTTGATTAACTACAACCTAACATTTAAAAGGCGCTCCCCATATAGTCCTGTCTGTCAACAGAACTTGTGATCACAAAGTACTAACTATAACAGCATAGTCTTTTCTAAATAAGACAACCTTTACTTTTCTAAAACTGTGCCATTCTGAATCTATACCTGATTCTTTTACCTGGTTTATATACAAGGACTGTTCAACCACCTGAAATCAGCTATTTGAATTAACCTATAAACTCTGGCAACACTTAAATACCAGTTTCCTTAAGTGTTAGTCACATAACTGTAAGATATTTTAAGTATAAAAAGTTATTTTCTGAAAAAAATAAAATATGAATGATGGCGATTTTTAAAAAGGTGCCTGTAAGACTCTGGAGCTCAGAGAGGAAGAGACAGATGGAAGAACTCAGACAAATGATGAAGAGAAAGAAAACAGAAATACACTCCCAGAGGGCCTTAATTGTTGACCACACATTCAATGCAAGAGACAAAGTACAGGGGATTGACCAGGTGAAGGACTCGAGAAAAGAACCAAAGATAAGATGATATGATAGTATACAAAAAACACAGAATAGCAAAAACAATTCTTAACAATAAAAGAACAGCTGGGGGAATCACCATCCCTGACCTCAAGCTTTACTACGGAGCAATAGTGATAAAAACTGCAAAGTATTGATACAGAGATAGACATATTGATCAATGGAATAGAATTGAAGACCCAGAAATAAAACCACACACTTACAGATAATTGATCTTTGACAAAGACGCCAAAAATATACAATGGAAAAAAAGAAAGCATCTTCAATAAATGGTGCTGGTCTAATTGGCTGTCTGTATGTAGAAGAATGAAAATAGATCCATATTTGTCACCTTGCACCAAGTTCAAGTCCAAGTGGATCAAGGACCTCGACATAAAACCAAATACACAGAATCAAATAGAAGGGAGAGTGGGAAAGACTCATTGGCACAGGGGGAAATTTCCTAAACAGAAATCTAATGGATCATGCTATAAGATCAAGAATAATGGGATCTCATGAAACTGGAAAGCTTTTGTAAGGCAAAGGACATAGTCAATAAGACAAATGGGCAACCTACAGATTGAGAAAAAAATCTCCACTAATCCCACTTCCAGCTACATATGTAGCAGATGATGGCCTTGTCATACATCAATGGGAGGATGTCGGCCACCTGACCTGTCCAGTTAGAAGTAAGGAGGCAAACACCAAGCCCTTCTCCATGCAGTTTAATCAGGAACCTTCATATTTACTACTTCTTACTACCTAGCTTCTTTTAAATTCTTCTATATCTTCTTCTTACATCTTACTTATTACTACTTACATCTTATTAGTTACATCTTATTAG
>NW_022196898.1:102630711-102676657 GCF_008632895.1 Mastomys coucha | reverse complement strand
CATGTTGGAGCATCTTCTGGGTATATGTCCAGGAGTGGTATAGCTGGGTCCTCTGGTAGTACTATGTCTAGTTTCTGGAGGAACCACCAAACTGATTTCCAGAGTGGTTGTACCAGCTTGTAGTCCCACCAGCAATGAAGGAGTGTTCCTCTTTCTCCACCACCTCGCCAGCATCTGCTGTCACCTGAGTTTTTTATCCTAGCCATTCTGACTGGTGTGAGTACACAATGGAGTACTACTCAGCTATTAAAAGCAATGAATTTATGAAATTCTTCAGGAGATGGATTGACCTGGAGAATATCATCCTGAGTGAGGTAACCCAATCACAAAAGTACACACATGGTATGCATTCTCTGATAAGTGGATATTAGCCCAGAAGATCAGAATATACAAAGCACAAACCACAAACCATAAGAAACTCAAGAAGAAGGAAGATCAAAGTGTGGATACTTCGTTCCTTCTTAAAAGGGGTAACAAAATTCCCATGGAAGGAGTTGTAGAGACTAACTATGGAGCAGAGACTAAAGGAAGGACAATCCAGAGACTGATCCACCTGGGAATCCTTCCCATATTTAATCATCAAATCTAGACACTAATGTGGATGCCAGCAAGTGCTGGATGACAGGAGCCTGATATAGCTGTCTCCTGAGAGGCTCTGAAAGTACCCTACTAATACAGAAGTAGAGGCTCACAGCCATCTATTGGACTGAGTACGGGGTCCCCAATGAAGGAGGTAGAGAAAGGACCCAAGGAGCTGAAAGGCTTTCAGTCCCTTAGAACAAACAACAACATGAACTAACTAGTACCCTCAGAGCTCCCAGGGACTAAAACTCCAATCAAAGCATACAGATGGGGGGATTCATGGCTCTGGCAGCATATGTAGCAGAGGATGGCCAAGTTGGTCATCAATGGGAGGAGAGAACCTCGGTCCTGTGAAGGTTCTATGCCCCAGAGTAGGGGAATGCCAGGGCTATTAAGCAGGAGGGCATGGGGTGGTGAGCAGGGGGAAGAGGGAGGGAACAGGGGTTTGTTTTGGTTTATTTTATTTTATTTTATTTAGAGGGGAACCTGGGAATGGATATGTTATAAATAAAGAAAACATCTAATTAAAAAAAAAAAAGAAATAGTAGACTCAGAAAGATGGATTAAAAGTACCCGAGCATGTTAAAAAAAAAAAAAAAAAGATGGAAACCATTATATGGGGCAGATTCACAGCCGAAAGGAAGACAGTGAGACCCAAGCCACAGGGTCCTGCAGGACAGATATTGTTTTAGACACTCCAACACAACAGAGGGAATGGTTTCAGAACTGGAAGCATCAAGGCTTCTCCTTAAGGTTCAGGAAAATGAGTTTTCTCTTAAATGGGCAAAATAAAAGGAAAAAAATCCATTCAATGACATACAGATTCATACAAAATAAAGGATAAAGCAGAAAGTGGGGGACAATTACTCTCAACCATGCCAGCAAGATAGAGAAAAGCCTAGTTAGAAGAAAATCAAATAAGCAACAACCCACTGCTATGAAGTGAACTATAAGATAGCATGAAACTGCAAAGAACTCAGAAAAGCAGCACCAGCTAGAATTTAGCAAATGTAGAAATGAGGACAGAGTGCAGAAAAGGAACTGGTGCTTTAAAGTCCATTCAAACCAATTGCAAAGGGGTCTAATTGCCAGCAAACACAACAGAAATGCTCCAATAAAAATAGACTTAAATAAAATATTCATAAATCTAATGAGATAAAATCACTAAGCAAGGAGCCCACATCATACTGATAAACTGCACAACTATTATGCAGCATTCTTCAATCTAAACACAAAACATCCAGTAGATCTGTAGCTTCACTGAATACACTGTTGATGATGATGTGTACACCTTAATTCTGCAAGTGTTTATATACACTGTAGGATGAAACTGCTGTATGAAATTATTGGTAAGTTGATAATCATAATTCTCCTGGAGAAAGAGAAGGACTGTGCTCATTGAAGGCAGGGAAGAACCCTGTGTGACAGATTAGCACATGAAGTCATTATGGAAGGAACCATCCATTTTATGCTCAGCCTCTTGACATGGCTTAGGCACCAGAATCTCCAACTGTCACAAAGCACATATGGTTCCTACTTTTTACTTTACAAATGTCATTCATTTATGAAAGGATTGGAGGTCTTTGGTGATTTTCCATGACAGGTGTGAAAAGACAAACACAGCTATTAAAAATGATGAATTCATGAAGCTCTTAGGCAAATGGATGGAACTAGAAAACATCATCCTGAGCGAGGTAACCCAATCACAAAGAATACACACGATATGCACTCACTGATAAGTGGATATTAGCCCAGAAGCTTGGAATATCCAAGATGCAGTTCACAAACCACATGAAACTCAAGAAGAAGGAAGACCAGAGTGTGGTACTTCAGTCCTTCTTAGAAGGGGGAACAAAATACCCATGGAAGGAGTTACAGAGACGAAGTGTGGAGCAGAGACTGAAGGGATGACCATCCAGAGACTACCCTACCTAGGGATCCATCCCGTATACAGTCACCAAACCCAGACACTATTGTGGATGCCAAAATGTGCTTGCTGACAGAACCCTGTTACAGCTGTCTCCTGAGAGGCTCTGCCAGTGCCTGACAAATAAAGAGGTGAAAGCTCGCAGCCAACCATTGGACTGACCACAGGGTCCCCAATGGAGGACATAGAGAACAGACCCAAGGAGCTGAAGGGGTTTGTAGCCCCATAGGAGGATCAACAGTATGAACTAACCAGTATCCCCAGAGCTCCCAAGGATTAAACCACCATCCAAAGAGTACACATGGTGGGACTCATGGCTCCAGCTGCATATGTAGCAGAGGATGGCCTAGTTGGTCATCAGTGGGAGGAGAGACCCTTGGTCCTGTGAAGGCTCTATGCCCCAATGTAGGGAAATGCCAGGGCCACGAAGCTGGAGTGGATGGGTTGGTGAGTGGGGGAGGGGGAGGGGTTAGGGATTTCAGAGGGGAAACCAGGAAATGTAAATAAAGAATATATCTAATAAAAATTTTAAAAAGAAACAAAGAAAAGACAAACCAAAAGGTGCCTGTGACTCAGAACATGTGGAAACAGAAGAGCACTGTTCAGACAGGACACATTTATTGTAGCACTTCTCTTTATAGCCATTTCTCCACATGAGCTACACATTAATTAACATCCATGTTAGGAATATGCCTCTGCCCATTTGCTAAGATTAATCTCCCTTCACCCCACAAACCAGGAAAACTTTCACTTGTAAGCATACAAGATTCTAGGTTTAGTGTACATATGGGATTTCAGGGAAGTGTATGGTATTGGGGCTTTTCAATAGGAAAAAATTGTCATGGGAAATGCAAATATCTTCCTGCATGGAGACATTTCCAGGGACTAACACCCTGGGGGTGGAGGGGACCCCGGGCGGCCGTGCTACTTCTCTTGTGGTTGTTCATTCTACTGAGTTTCCTCCTCTGTATGCTCTCTCTCCCATAGAGACCCTCCAGAAGAGTTTCCTGGTCCCAGATCTCACAGTATCTTCATTTATTAATGTGCTCATCAATTCCATGAATATTTTTGAGCACTCAATGGTGTAAGCACTGTTTTGTTCTAGATGCACAGAGCAGAAAACAGTTACTGAGTCTGTCTCAGGGAGTTTCCAGTCCCGTCTTGATGCAGACAATAACGATGATGCCTGCAGTGTAATGTGCTGTGTTGGTGAGAACAGAAGCGTGTGATTAAGACATTGCTCCTAGGCAAATTCAGAAGCACTGCAGGATGTGGAGTTGGAGGATAACCTGATTAGAGCTCTACTCTGAGGAGGGTAACCTGTGTGCTGCGAAAGCAGGTGGGAAGAAGGAATGAGAAATCTAAGGCAGGTTTTTTCACAGAGCTAGATAATGCAGTCAGCTCCAGAGAACAATGGGAAAGGTGTTTTAAAGCAGCAGCTAATAAAAAAGTAGCGGCTACTTCTGCTAGGTGCCAGTATGCTATTCATTACCTCAATTCCTATAAGCCAGTCCATAAGCACTGCTATTAGCTTGGCTCTTTACCATTTTACAGATGAAGAAGTTCTACCTTGAAGCAGTTAAGTGATGTGCCTAATGGAACAAATCTTTAAAACAGAGGCATCATATCAGTTTGGCCTGAGCCATAAAGAGTTTGTTCATAGCTGACTTTCTCCCACAAAACTCAAACTGTGCCTTCACATACTGGGATTGTGGGCACTTCCAGAGAAAAGGAATTTTATCCCATGTCACATCAAGATCAGAAGGTGCCTCAACTCTGAGACCAAAAATACAATCCTAATGACATTATCTAAAGATCCCAATAAAATCTAAACTACTCTTATATTTTCAAGGTATATATAGCTTCCATTACCATTATGTAGGCATATATAGAAGTGCATACATCCATGCTATCATATAATGGTATCAAATTCTGATTATGCAAGCATCTATAAATGCAAGAATCTATAAATGCAAGCATCAAACTCTGGTTATGTAACATAATATGGCATTTTCCTTAAAACCAAGTCAAGCATTGTATAAATATCATTTTTAAGAACACAGGATTCAAAAGTGCAAATCGTTAGAGAACTTACTTCTTATCCTTGATGCTTTTATGTCATTTCAACATCAAATGGTAAAGAAAGAGAAACCTACCTTAAGTGTTTCCTGACTATGAAACCACGTATCCATCTCTGGATAATCAACACTGGTGAATTATGAGCCAGAATTTCATTAATCCTTGAAATTATATGTTTGATATTTTTTATTTCATCTTCATAGGTGGTACCCTGTGTAAAGAAATTTTATCCAGTAATTTTTGTCTTTTATTAAAGCATTCCCCAGAGATATCTAAATAAATTAATAAAACATTCAGCAAACTCTCATCAGCATAATAATTAAACAGTAAATATACTGTAGTATTGATTAAGATATAAACATTGTTATTTTCAAATAATTTCAATTTTCTGCACAATATGCAAGATTCTTGATAGCATCCTACCTAATCTGGAAACAGACCTGAAATCATTACCTTAGTAATCTTCCTCTCAGAAAAGTATTGGTATGAACTGGTGCCTTGCTGTATCTGAGAGTGGCTTGTACAGTGCTGTGTTGAAAATGGCTCAACGCCTCTGAGGTGTGCAGCCCAGCTGTGTTGTTGGATACTCTCTTTCTGAAACACACAGCATCCTCTTACAGATCTCCAGACTTTAGGGTCACAGGCTCACTCTGTCTCACTGATTGCTGACTAGTTAGAAATATGGTCACTTTTACTAATGTACATTAGAAGTAAAATATTTACATTACTTTAAAGCATTGCTGGGTGACACTGTTCCTGAGGAAATGTGAACGAATGCCAAGCCAAACCAGATAGAAACCTCAGATGTCCAACTGATGAAAACAATGAGTCTACTGCGGTTATTTACAGGGGTGTGAAGATGAGATTACTTAAAGGAACAGGGATGAGTCTCAGGAAGCTGCATCATCAGCATTCCATCCCAGCATGGCTGACAGATTCCAAAAGCTAGAAGCACGAAGCTTGTGTGATGATATATAGGCAGCTGAACAGATCAGAGCATGTCTTCAGGTAGCTCTGCTGGTCTGGGTCTTTTCAGGCACTGTGGCTGGTAGAAGCTCCTCAGCAGTCTGCACTGCTGTCGTAACCTTGAGGGAAGGCTAGGTTTGTGCATCTGGTGGGTTCCAGGGACTTCCTGAGTTTTAATGTGCTTCCTTTTCAAACACAATGAGCCTTAACCAGCTCCCAAGAAGAAAATTCTTAGACAATAGCCCTAGTCCTAAGAACTATCAGTCCTGAAGCATTCAAGATCTACTTTTCTAAGCTTTATCCTTCTAGAAGCCACTCAACCCACTCAAAAAACATTAGGGATTTCTGAATTCATTACAGATCATCAGATTTTCTATTTGGGCAGTTTACTTTCTTCCAAAAGAGTAGTAAAAACAGATGAAAATGAGAAGTCACTCTTAAGTGATCCATGAATTAGTTCCTATCCCTTCCTCTGAGCCATCACACATGGTCTTGTCAAAGTAGAGATTCCACAGTGTCCATCTGAGCACACAGCATTGGTGCTTTCTACGGTTCTCTGACCCCACTGAAGGGCAGCATCAGATTGCTTGGCACACGATGTTTATTCTTCATCATCTAGAGGTTTCCTCACTGCTCCATCTCACCTAGTTTTACCCTCCAAATAATCACTCTAAGTTTGCCAAAAAGCACTCTTCTTATTCCCTGTGTACTTACTGTGAATCAAATTTCCATGCTTTCTACAGATAATCTTAGTACTTGCATGTAGTTGAGATACTGTCTCAAGGTCTTAGTTTTTTGGATTCAGCACCTTCTGCCTGATGTTGTTCTGATCATAGTCTCCTGAGACAGCACTATACTGTCACTACTCCATTGCACACACATCTCAAGCTTTGCCTAATCCCAGTGTCTTAGTTGGTTTTACTATTGCCATGATGTAATAGCTTACACCCTCATATCAGGAAGTCAGGACAGGAACCAGGAGGCAGGAGCTGGTGCTGAGGACATGGAGGAGTGCTGCATGCTGGATTGTTCCTCATGATTTACTCAATCTGCATTCTTATAGAAACCAGGACCACCTACTCAGGGATGGTCCAATCCCCAATGTACTGTGCCTTCCCACAACAGCTGCTAGTTAAGATTACAGGCTGATATTATAGCGCCATTTTCAGAACTAAGGCTCCTTCTCCAGTGAGCCGACACAAAACTAGCCAGCAGACCCAGTAACCACAAAACGGCCATTGCAGCAAAGCATTCTTTCTCTGACCACTGTTTTATACAAACTTCCTGAGTCCCCCTTGTGTTTATCTTGACTTGATATAGATCTTCCATAGTCCTCAATATACCTGCATATAAGGTGCTGAGTTGTTTAGTTCCCCTGATCTATTATAACAAGTTGTTTTTGACCCAAACATAGTGTTTCTTTTCCCAGTTCATATGAACTTTGGATTACCCTTGATTTGAGTCACAATATAGTCTATAAGAGTGTTACTTGAAGGAGTCTCAGAATGGGACATTCTCCCATCCACTGTCAGCCACTCTCATCTCACCTTCTTATGCTAAGCTCTAAATCCAAACCCTCTGCCATCCCCTCAGACCTTTGCAGAGCATAGGGTCCCCACCTCCTGTGGAGCACAAGAGTCCTTTCTAGGACAGCAACCCCTTTCCAACAAACAGATCTGCTAACCAAATCCCAATTTTGTTTGTAAACAGACAAGCTTACATCATAATGCAGTTACATTAGTTAGTCTTTACTGCATAGCTGAATATCCCTTCAATTTACATAGATAGAATTGGTAAATTTTCTGGTTATCACTGGCACTCAGACCTCAAATAGCTGCAGCATTACTTAGTAATCTACATCTTAGGCCCTAAAGGTTGATTGGACATTGCCAATCAATCTATTCGTGCAACTCAATTTTCTCTTTCATCTCTCCTGCCTTTCCCTCTTTGCCCCAATCCCTGTACTTTTGTCATCCCCCACTGACCTACTTATTTCTTTAAAAAATGTGTGAACGTATGGTATGTAAATATGTGATCATGAATGAGTGTTCATGTGTTTGAAGGTCAGAGAAAACATTGGGTATTGGTCCTCAACTTCCACCTTGTTCTGAGGCTCTCTCTTTTGTGTTGCCCACTACTGCGTGTACCAGGCCAGTTGGCACATGAGCTTCCAGGGACTCTGCTGGCTCTGCCTCTCATTTCAACAGATGCACAAGGATTGCAGACATGCACTATCGACAGGCTTTTAGGTTTGTTCTGGAGGTTAAAACTCAGGATACCATGTTGTATAAAAAGCACTTTATCCACTAAGTGAGCTCCCCAGCCCTCTCTTTCTTTTTGAGCCAAGAGTCTCTTTATAAGCCAAGGTAGCCATAAATTTCCCAGCCTCTTACCTCTACCTCCTGAATGCAGAGACTGCAGCCATGAGGCACTCGGATCTACTCTTTATTTCAATTTAATGAGCTGAGATGGTATTGTAATCTACTTCTGCTCTTTTTCTCAGTCTGAACTAAGGTTCTTCTACAAACTTCAGACAGCTAAGGGTTTCTTTTTATTTATTTATTTTTCACTACTTTGCTAACTTCTGATCACCTTCATTGCTACATATCTCTGCCTTACATATTCAAATTATCCTCACAACTACACTTCCTGTCAGGAATTACCTCTTAAATTACAGTCTATAAAATGAACTTCCAGTTCCACTTCTCCACTTATATATCAAAAGCTGAGCCCATTATCCCCCTTCTTCAGCCAATGCACACTTCATTCTGTGCTGTCTTTAAGGACATTAAAAGCATTCTTCATCATGTCAACTAAGTTAATATTTCATCCCTTTCCATACAGGGATTCTAAAGGATCTCTGCTTTAAACTCTCTACCAATGAATCAAATCAGACTTTATAAGCTAATGAGCAAACTTTGGTAATAACTCCTCTCTTCGACCCTACCACTCTCATAGAAAAAGATAATAATTGAAAATCATTTAACTAGGATAGCTCTGGTACTTTGAATTCCCAAGAGAATAAAAAGCCTATCATAAACAATAAAATTAACTAGAAACTGCCAATGAGAATCAGTCACCTAGCCTCTAACTGGGACCTTCTCACTTTGATAAAAATTGTTTTTCTTCTCTTGTTTCCATAACCACTTCATACAATGGCTCTCTTTCCCCAGACAGAGTGCTGGCTGCTCCTGCTCATACTCTGATGCTTCTCTGTTATATGAATGAGAAAATGTTTATACAAACTCATTAAATTTAAATGTGTACGTCTTTTGTCTTCTTTTATAAAGTCATTTTCTTCAGAACACAGAATGACTCCTCTGGAATGTAAAACTCTTAAATATTTCCCTAGGATTTTACAAGATGAAGTCCTGTCTCCTTGTCTTACATTTAATATTTTATCACTGTGTTGTTGACATGCTCAAACATGTCCTCTAACCTTCAACAATACTAAACCACTTTTTGCCACTCCAATTTGTCAACCTCTTTCAACACCTCTGTGTCTGCAAATGCCTCCTCCTGTCTCAATTGCTCAGTAACAATGCCGTCATTTCTATTTGCCCAGACATTTCTTACATTAATAAAAGCACCTTCAATACAAATACTTATGCTTTCCTTTCATTTTTAACCAAACTTGAACAGTTTGAATATTTTTTAATCTCATAGACTTTTGCTCAGTATTCATATTTTCCACCATTTTTCCCTCTCTTATACCATTCACTACCTTCGTGTTGCTTTTCCGTCTGAGACAGTCTCCTTCTATAGCTCAGCCTGGTCTGCACCTCACTATGGAGCCATATGATTTGGACCCATAGCCTTCCTAGTCGTAGCCTGTACTTATAAGCAACCAGACCTAGCTTTCACATTCTTTCTTCATTGAATTTATTGAATTTTCATTAATTTTTCTGTATCATTTTGATCTGTGTATAGATATCCCAGGCTTTGACTCTATTTTGCATTTTTTCTTTCCTCAATATTTTCACAAAGTAAGTTACATGTAAGCTTCCCAAAGTCTTTGGACAATTACCTTGCAAAAATGCTAACAATAATGTCATTGGTGACTTATCCAAACACCCCAACCCTTTGATATCTAAGCAAGTGGAATCATTCTTTTTCCAAAGAAAAGCCATGTATTACGTCCATCAATGGAGCTCTGGTTGTATAAATGCTGGATGGCTAGAACGCCAAACCCAACCCTTACTAGCTCTTTGATCTGGGCTAGATAAGCTATCCATCAGTTTCTGTGGCACTGTCTTACTGGGCTGCTGATAGAGTGTTTGGGGTAGTACTCCATCACTGCAGCCATCCAAACAAGGTTGCCTCCTCCTGAAAGGTTTATAGCATTAGATAAAATGATAGAGTTGCAGACTTTTTAAAATTTCTGAATACATTATTATATTTATCACAAAATTAACAGGAAATAAGGAACTGAGTAAGCATTTTACACAACAATATAATGTAAGCTCTGAAATGAAAACATCAGCTAAAATGATTATTTAGTCTAAATAAAGGAATTGTAATAAAATCTGGACAAGGAACTTATACTTTAAACCATAAATACCAAAAATCAATAAGATATGTGACACAGTAATAATCAAATGTTTTTCTTAATAGAATGCAGAGGTTAGAGGTTACTGTTAATGCTGGCATAAAGTAGGGAAAAGCATTTCAAGAGAGAATAACAAGGCTTTGTCATATGGCTCAGATGTAACCTACTTCACATGTTGACAATAGAAATGCTTTAAAACATAATTCTAAAAGTGCTTGCTATTCAAGTGGCATAAAATTCTAAGATGGAATCATTTTCAATCAATTTCTTATTCTCGGTAGTTTCTGTAGTTACTTAAAATTTTTATTCTATGTGTGCTTCGGGTCTATAAGGACTGTCATTTCATTTTCCATTTGTGAGTATTTTTTAATCAGAATTTCCTAATATGGCTCATTGCTTCTTAGTATATTTGAAAAAATAAAACAATAATATAATCATGTGTCATTTCAAATAAATTAAACCACACCTATTTTATCATTTTATGCCTTTGAAAGAGATACTCTGTTTTGATTAGTATATTCATAACACAAAATGGTGTGAATATGTGTGAATTCTGTACATCACAAGAAAGGCTTTTGTAGCATGTTAAATTAGTATTTCTAAAGTTCTCTTGGTGACCACTTTGATACTGGAGGGCTCCGCTCCATTAAGTGCTGTAGAACTAGGAGAGAGAACAAAAATAACATCATTCACAAGGTCCAGAATAAAGAGGAACATGGACTGTGGTGGGCTTCAGGAACTTTGTTCTCTCTTGATGAGATGCTTTTACACACATAGCTAGCACAGCATTTCCAGATGCCCATGGGTAAATCGGTTTGTTGAACCATCCCCACATTGAAAATGTCTGGTAATTCCCATTAGGAGGCTGCTGTGGCTTGGAGGATGGCTTGTCTTCAAGAATCCATACATTGATGGTTTGTTCCTAGCATAGCGTAGGAGGTGAAGGTTAAGAGCTGGTGCCCAGCAGGAGGGGTCTTCAGATCCTTGCTCTCATCGCAGAAGGGCCAGAGCAGCACTAAGCAGATCACTGCACAGCCTGAGTCTGGCCTCACCCAGGGCTCTCCCTTTTTCATTTTGAGTGTAACCTTCTTGTCTACATGGATTCCACCATTCAGCATAATGTTGATGGCAGAGTTCCCATAGCTGCCAGGACTGTGCATTTATTAGCCCCATTGTTTCATGTCCCAGGTATTTTGATATTATGGTGAACATCTTCTATAGAGCCACTGTGAAGAAACTGCTCAAGACATTCATTAGGCATTTATTTTTGCAAGACTTGAATTTCTCTGGTATAAATTCCAAGGAGAGCAACTGGTGTGTCACATGATCACTCCATGATCAATTTTAAAAGAGACTAGCAAAATCCTTCCCAGAAATTTCTCTGTATTCTTAGCAGAATTTGGAATAGCATTTTTATTTTTTTAGTTTATCCATTCTTTAAGGACAGGATATCTCTATTGCTTTAACTTGTATTTAAAATTAAACAGAAGCAAAACAAATGAAAAGACAATGTTATCTATCTTGTGTCTCCCTGATGGCTAACATATATACTCCGTCTGCTACCTGTGCCCCTCCTTTGATGAAACACCACTGATGATTCTGGACATTGTTTAACAGTTGTGCTTTGGCTGCTCAGTTTTGAAAGCTCCACATTTTTCATCAATTCTAAGCCTGAGTCAAATATTGCTATCAGTGAGGTGAAATGTTTATCTTCCCTCATTTTAGTTGTTGAACTTCTAACTCCAGTACGTAAGAATGTAAAGAAACAACTGAGGAAATTCTCTGACTTGAAGGAATCTGCAAATATGGCATTTAGAGGCAGGACCACTGAAAGGGATTGTTTCATGAAGTCTCTGCCCTCTTGAATATATTAAAAACACTCATCTATTATGAGATAAATGTGTTAATGGTTTATCTGGAGAATAGCTTTGCTATGAAGTTGAACTCTCTAGGACATGCTATTAGAACATGCTGTTGTGATGGGAGGACATCACCATGCTATCTTAAACTCCACTAAACCTATACATAATGTACCTTGGACAAGGTTTTCCTGAGAATCACCACAGTGTCTGACCTTGGAAAGCTTATTTATCAGAATGCTAGTGAGAGGAGATAGGAAAGCCTTTAGGAGGCATGGCCTCAATACTGTGCTTGGGTGGCTCAGGTGACTAGCCTGGGAAGGATTCCAGTGGAACCCTCCTTAGTCCTACATTATTACAAAAGAAGCAAGCCTGGCTACTGAATCTGATGTCCCCTGTGTCATGGTAAGTCATCTGACCTCATCAGGGCTGAACCAAGGTCAACATCTGCTTTTAAAATATGCAGTCTCTGAAGCTGAATGCTAATAAACAATGGAGACTGTGTCATTGTGACATCTCAAATGCAAAGTGAAAACGTATTGAAAAGAGGAACTAGACTAACAGCATCATAAACTGACAAAAACTTTATTTGGTGTATAAACATACCTGAGGGCTTTATGGAATACAGACTTAAGAAAAAGGATCTGGAGTATCTCTGAGAAACAAGGCAATGACACATTAACACTGCATTTTTTCCTGCATTTATCCATGGACATCATACTTCAAGAAGGGAAAATGACTTCAAGACAGTATGTAATCAAAAGAGAAACAAGGTAAAAAAAGGGAGAAAATCTCTATAGCCTCTACCGTGTTTGAGAATAAAAGTACCACTAGAGGAGAAATCAAGGTCTGGTCTAAGAATCTCAACTCTTTCTTTCCTAGACTCTTTGTAGATCAGGCTGGCCTAAAACTCACAGAGATCCTCCTGCCTCTGCCTCTCAAGTACTGGGAGTAAAGGTGTGTGCAACTACCACTCAGCTAGAAATCAGCTCTTACTCCTAATAAAAGGATCATTAAGCCTGTCATACCCATCCTAGTGCAGACTCTAAAGGCAGAACAGTTTTAAAGGGCAAGACTATGACTTTCTCTAAGACCATCCTGCTTAGTCACCTTAAGACTTTTCTCAAATCAGATCATAGAGTTCCTGGCATACCTGAACCAAGGCTCCAGTGGCTGTGATTTCTTCACTGGACATAAGGTTTAAGTCTAGGAAATGCTCATGCTCTGATGATTATATAGGCACACAGAGTTTAGGAGAAATAGACACATAGATACTTCCTCTTAAATTTCCAAGGATGTCCCAGTCAACCTAGATGAGACTTGATCTGGAAGGGACTCTGGATTTTGCATTTGGTGGTTAATTTTTGTATTGTTGAGTTGAAATAAGTATATTTTCATATAAATGCATAATGAAGGATGGAAGCAAATGTTATGGCTTGAATATATCTTCCAAATTCCCCATGCTAGAAATAATCTGCAGATTTGTATGTTATTGTACTGCTAAAGGCAATGGTTTGAGCCATAAGTGGATTCTGAGGGCTCTGCATACATGAATGGATTATCTGGTTATAGAGGGGGTAGCTTTGCTACAAAACTAAGTTTTCTGTGCTCCCTCTTACCCTGTGATGCACTCTGTCACAAACCTGTAGGGAGGTGATTTTTTCTGTTGTTGTTCTTTGTTCATGCTGAGTGACTATAAATTTTATGATAGTTTCATTTTGTAGCTAGCATATAGAAATAACCAAATTTCACATATTTATCTACTATCTTAAGACCTGCTTTCCTTGCTAACAAGCTATAAGATATTCTTGTGTGCATTCCTGGTGATGATTTCAGCAAAATAGACCTCTGTGCCCACTTTCCCATAAGCCTGTTTCTTTTCTTTGTTATAATTCTGACCAGTAGTACTATGTTAAAAATAAAAATGGACTTTCTTGGATTCCAAAGTGTGAGGAAATCAGACCAGCCTAGTAAAAGTAATAAACTCTCATCTCTAAAGAACAAAAACTTACAAACAGACAAATAGAAGCCAACGCAATTATTACTGGATAGCTACATGGATATACTTATATATTCATTGCTATTCAGTTTGAGAATAAAAATAATGGATTTTAAATACTTAATCACCATCCTTGTACTTATCTGTGAAATGATTAGCTGCTTTCCGAGATGCATCATCTCTTCTCTGCCATTAATAAAATGTTGGTTTCTGTTTAACCAAAAAAATGCGTCTACTTAAAAATATTTCACTTTGAATGGGCCCTGCACCTCACATGGGCAGCATCGTAGAGCTGTCCCTGGTGGAGGGAGTGCAGGTGAACCAGGTGAGGGTGAGAGCACAGGAGAGTTGAATCGCCAACCTTGCCTCTTCATTGGCTGTAGCACCTGGGAGAGCTGGCCCTGCACTACCCTAGTCAACACAGCTGGCCCTAATAGTGAAGGCAAGGGTGTGAGTGCAGAGTAAGCAGGAAAGCTGGTCCTGTTCCTCATAGGCTGCAGCACTTGGGAAGGAGGAGCCTGTGCCTTGAATGGGCAGTACAGTAGAGCTGGCTCTGAAGGTATGGCTGTGTCAGTGTGGGTGAGCTGGCCCCAAGGGCATGAGAGCAAGAAAGCTGACCCTGCCTCCTGTCAATGAGACATTGGGATTCCTAGCCAGAGCAGTGCTACAGAGCTAGGCCTGGTGTTATGTTTAAGGTAGAGCTGGTCTGCTAACATGCTCAGCTACCATCCAAGTCTAGATCCACAGCTCTAATCTGGCCTACCCCCAAATCTCTATCATTTGAGAAAGGCTGGGATGAGTGAAAGGGCCAGTCCTGCTGATCCAAGCTGAAGGCTCTCCATGACACAAGGCAACAACAGGGACGAGTCCCAGTGACAATCCTATTTTGAAGATGTCACAGAAGCCAGAGACTTCAAACTAGATCAATGAATCATTGCAATGAACATTTGCAAGTGAAGATGTGTGGACAGAGGGATGTACTGTGGGACACACTGTGACACACCATAGCTTCCACAATAAGATGTTTTTATATGGTGTATGTGTGTGTGTGTGTGTGTGTGCATGTTTATTTGGAGGAGAGATGCAAGAGTTAAGAACAGATATGAGGGTATAGGGAGATGAGCTGGAGTAGAAGACATGATGTGAAACTCACAAAGAATCAATAAAAAATGCATTCCTCCCTTCTACATACCTTCTGACAATGGTAGCCACTGGAGCCCTTTACCTTTAAAGGCTGCAGAAAGCAATCAGGTAAGACATTTGTAGGAGGTGCTGTTTTTCTAACACCAAGATGGCAGTCTTAGCAGATCTTAGCTTATACATCTTATCGTGTCAGTCTTGCTCAGCACATGGCTGGACATGAAGACACTCATTGCACTTCAAAGGAAATGGATAATATCAAAATCAAACAATGTGGGAGCTACAGTGGATATTCTTTCACTCACTCCATGAGTAACTAGATAGAATAATTTCCCAGGTCTGAATTCTTTGTTATATTCTAAACAATAAAATTTTTGATTGTCTTATTATTACAGGAAACAAAACGCAATCCTACATGATACATTGGTTCTTTAGCCAGATAACTTCTGTATTTATGAAGACTAGATAGGCAGAAGTAAACAGATGACAAACCAATGATATAGATGGATAAATAGATGATTGATACATAGATATATACATAAATCATAGATTCATAGGTACATAGACAGGAGACATAGAAGATAGGTACATATAACATACGGGCAGATGATAGGCAGATAGATAGATAATGGAAAGATGGCATATTCATAGATGGATAGATAGATTATGATGATAATGATGATGGTGACAATAGAAAGAGAGGTAGATAGGTAGGTAGGAAGGTAGGTAGGTAGATAGAGATAGAGACAAAACACAAAGATGAATTATTTCAGATTTCTAAAAGTACTTTGATCTCACATAATAAAGAGCCCATTTTTTTGCCTTCATGATTAAATACTTTACAAATTTACCAAAAGATGAGTTTAGAATTTATTTTATGGCACAATTAAAGGTAAGTAAGACCAACCTATTTTATTAAGGGTAAATTTTAAACTGTACTACTGGATTATTTTCTTTGTAACACATATACTCCTTTCCTCTGCACACTGAAGATGTACTTATTTACAAACTGGTAACTCTTGAAAGTGGGTGGATCCAATAAGATACACTGTTTCTAGTTTTCATATTACTCTATATTCATTAAATAACAATGATATGCTCTTAAATATATATTTAAAACACTACTCTGTAAACATCTCCACAGACGCATGCGCATTCCTCCTCGAGTGTATTCTGCTATCTTTCCATAATCAGCTAGTTGTAAAGAACACTGTTTATGGCAGCACTGTCCACTCATGGACAGAGCTCACGCTACAGGTTTTACGTATCTCATTCCATTCCATTCATACTGTCTGGGCTGGCTTCTTCTGAGTCTGGATCTCAGGGCTTGCTCCAGGCATGCTGTCCTCAGTTCAGACGTTGTTCAAGCAATTTTGTCATGTCTACTGTTTTTTCTTTGACAACTCCTGACATTCTGAATATTATACACCTATCTCCCCTTCCCATTAGGTCCCTCCTCCCAACGAGATCCACACATATTCATAACTTTGTGTTGGCTTGCTTTACTTTGCATTGTGCTGGTTCCCAGAGTCATCTGTGTAACTATAAAGTTAAAATTTTCCCACGGAGCCGGTTGGCTTCTCAGTGGTGTATTAGTGACCCCAAGAACTCTATCCCTGACTGAAATAGTAGCCAATAGTTCAACAGGGAGATGCTGTTAATCTTTCCCTGATACATTATTGACTACAAAATGCTTTTGTTCAACTATTGCCATATTTCTTAAATTTTTATCTTTTCTGTTTAGTCAAAGCAGTTTCCTCCATGCATCCTGTTTAATACAATTAAGGCTTGACCTTTTGTCTGTGTAGATTTCAGGGGAGGCATTTTATAGTTGCAATCACACTGCATACTGCCCTTTGATTCCTGACACCTGCAAGCCAGGGGTGGATTCTCAACCTGAAAAAAACTCTTCACATCCACCTGCTTTGTAACACAACCTCATCGTTCAGTTTTTTTTCTATCCTATAGAAACGTTTTACATTTTCTCTTAAAAATTACTTTTCCCTAAGGAAAGCGAAAGTGCTGTGTGTCTGCTTTTCTTCTCACCTCCCAAGATCAATTCCTTTTTACACTCACTAGTTATAGTGCATTCTACATACAAATGAGAATATGCTTCAAGGGCTTCCTGTTATCTCAGGCTTTCCTGATCTCTCTGTTGTCCTCAGAGTGTAGCTTCAGCTAGGACTTCACACCAGAAGCCCAGAATACTCTCTCCAAATTTTAGCTCTTCATTTCCAAGTATATATGTTCTCTCCCAATCAAAATACAAAGCAAAACCAAAATGAAACAGGGTCAATTTGTATTTCCAATGAAAGGTTACATATAACCATTTTTATTTTATGCCAATCACTCAGGTTCAACATATTATAAATCTGTTTCCTTAATTCTCCTCCTACATTCTAGTATTAAAAGACCATTCAATCTTTGCACTATTGTTTGTGATATGTTGGCTGAAGAACCCTGAAAAGAGACAGACTTGAATTCACCGATCTTAATCCTCAAAATGCTGTTTTCTTCTCTAGAGGAAAAGCCTTTCCATGTGGAAGGGGATGCTCAGGACTGCACAGGTCTTTTCAGAAGTCCTTCCCATCTATTAGAGCTGAGGAGTCCAACTTTCTAACTTTCATCTTCTTAGTTCCTTTCTTTTACCTTCCTTCCCCTTCCCCATCCCTTTTTTCTCTCCAGAAAATACTGGATTTTCTTTAATGAACTTTGGCAATGCCATTCATGTACAGAGCACACAGTATGAGAGATGATTATATTTGCAGCCAGTGTGACTGTAGCAGTTCACTGTACTAAGAAGCTTAAGCTCTTCATCTCTGCTGTCTCTCCTGACTTTTTATTACCTTCTGGAAGTAACTGCAGCCATTTTGGCCATCCTCAAAGAGATCACATACACTGCCACCACAGGGAAGGACCTAAGTGATTTTTTACCTTGAGGATGCAGGTTAAGACATTAGGCTTAAATGCTGCCTCATTATTTTTTTACAATTACTACAAAATAATTACCAAATCCCAAAACTTATTCAACTAACATTGCGAAAACACGTTCTTATAATATTTAAAGACTATAAGCAGTTACAATACAACCTTGCAGCTTGGCATTCAGCCGTCTCAGTAATGGGGGCCATATGCCCTCCCAGCTTGGTCGCTGTGCACATTAATTCCTTATTTTCCTCAGATTCCCTCTATAAATGTAACCATGTAACACATAATTACTCTTGGTCAATGACAGTTTGTTGGGAAGGTCTCACTAGGTCACAACAGCTCACTGTGTCCTAACTGACTTAATCTCTTCAAGAAAGTTCAGTGGTGTTTTGACAGTGGTGGAGTTACTAGTCATCCAACAAAATACAGTTTCCTGCTGCTGATATGGGCTCGCACTCTTGTATGCAACATGCAGTGTATAGTTATGTATACTCACACGTATGTACATCACATGCACTCTACAATTGATGTGGCCTCACACTCACATATACCACATGCACTATACAGTTGTGGCTCACACTCATCTATAGCATATTTGAAACAAAGCCATGTTCAGACTCTGTCCTGGGTTTAATTAATTATATTTTCTAACAGCTGCAGTGTTCAGCCTTCCTTCCTACTCTTATCTTCTGTAAAACTCAAGTGCTATGATGAATCTTTGTCTTATATATCTCTCCAATAATGTGGACCCTCAGGTTACAAGTTTTCCTAAGAACTTTCATTATTTCATGTCAAAAATGTTTGATTATGCCAATACCACTATTTCAATTCAATCACAAGTAATTATTTGGTATTCTCCCAATAATAATATAAATCATATCTCATGTCATTTCAACAATAATATTTTTCATAAGAATCAACATAAATTAATAAATATCTTTCAGCTAAAAATGTATTTAAACACTACTTGTTCTTAAGATTGACATGTTTGTGTAAGAGGCATGCAAGTTTTTATAAATTATCAGCAGATAATTATAAAGTCATTGCTAATGTTTTCACCAATGAATATTTTATAAAAGATAAAGAGCAAAACTATTAAAGAGATTATATATTTAAGTATATAATTGTGAGCCAAACTTTTATGTCTATGAACTGCTTTTGAAGGAAACACCATTGAGTGAGTTACCTTTATCAGTGCTGGGTACAGGTTAAAGAATAGACTGCGGCTGAATGTTTTAAATCTCTCTGGAAGATGCCAATTCTGAATGATTTCCTCGTCGGATATCACATGGTAGTCCAGCGCTCTCAGAGGCCAGATGCTGTTGACAAGAACATGCCTGTAGCCTTTCTTCAGGCTCACGGGGCAGTCAAACATGGTCAGCCCTATGAGGCTCGCACAACCAGACAATACACAGATGTTCTTCAGTTTGGCAAATCCATTGTCATGAAGATAGAGGAGTTTTAGGTTCTTGAGTCCACTCCAAAATTTTCTATCTGGAAGAGTCTTTATCTGAAACAATATATAAAATATATATCATTCATAAAAACTCCATAGGGGGAAAAATGGTGAAACATTTAATATAATCTAAAATCCAGTGTTTTGTAAATGATGTGTGCCTAATAAGTAACCAAAACCAGAATTTCCAAAACTCCAAAAGATGACTGCAAACACATCATGCACTGGATATTTGGGAATAAACAATAACTAGAAGCATAATGAGTGTACAGACACACTCACGGGTATGTGTAGATAGAGATCTTTCAGTGAAAAGTCCTTACTACAATTCCCAAATGAGGCTCCTCACATAAAGTTTAAGAACTCAGATATATTATTATGTAGACTATAACTTTAGATGTAAAATACGGGGCTGGAGACATGGGTCTGTCATTAGGAGTTCCTGCTGCTCTTCCAGATGACCCAGAACACACACTGGCCAATACACAACTACCAGTGACTACAGGGAATCTACCACCTCTCTGGCCTCCATGGACACCTGTACTGTCATACACATACACAGACACACAAACACAAATATACAGGTTAATAGAAACAAAATAAACCTTTAAAATAACTTTAAAAAAGTGAAACATAGTCTGGGAGAAGGCTCTGTGGTCAAGAGCACTCACTGCTCCTCCAGTGCTTGGGTTCAGTTCCCAGAACCCATGTGGGATGGTGTGGGCCTGAGTGCAGGCGGCTTTCCAGCTGGTGCAAGAGCCCTAGTGAAGGGAAGTGAACAGGGCTGGGCCTCTCTGCCATGTCTTCCAGGCGGCTCTGTTTCTCCACACTGCCCTGCACTGAGTCAGGTTGGGCTGGGCCAAGGAAAGGCTGACTAGCATTGATGAATGTGAACAGACCTCATCCCAAGTGTTACAGCTCTTAGAACAAAATGCTCAGACAATGGAGTAGATCTTTCACACGCTTTTACTTCACTGGATAGGATAGGGTCAGCAGTTATCTCTCATTGGTTTGGGCAGAGAGTCTTTATTTGCATGTAAGAGGGCTTGACCAATATCACACACCTCTCCTGCTGGGGCAGTTGTTGGGGGTTGGGACTGAAACATAAGCCAAGGTCCCAGGAGTTATAGCCAAACTCCTTCCCTCCCTTGCAGGCAGGAATATTGCCCACTGGGGCTCAGGAGTTCGAGACTTATACTGGAGTGGGCCCAGGCTGCCTGAATAGACCACTGCCCTACAAGATGGATCACAACCATTTAACCTCAGCTACAGGGAATCCACTGTATACGTGTATATGTGTATATGTATGTGCACTGTATACAGTGTTTATTTGTTTGATACCTACACACATTTGACATAGATACAAATGCTATACATTCATAATTTAAAATGAATCAAGGCACAATATATCATGTCCTTTTACAAAATTTCATTTAAAACTTTTAGATTACATGCTATGCTTTTCCTGTGTGTACCTTATTTTGTATGTACTTTTAAGCTGTTCTTTATATTTTCAGTAGTTGGAAAGTGTGATGGTTTGAAAGACAGGCTTGGTTTGTTTCTGTTTTTGTTTCTGCTTTGGTCCAGTGTTTCTTCACTGTGATGGCTTATATAGGCTCAGCCCAGCCCAGGGAGTGGCACTATTAGAAGGTGTGGCCCTGCTAGAGTAGGTGTGGCCTTCCTGGAGTAGGTGTCTCACTGTGGGCCTGGGCTTTAAGACCCTGCTCCTAGCTGCCTGGAATCCAGTATTCTGCTAGCAGACTTCAGATAAAGATGTAGAGCTCTCAGCTCCTCCTGCACCATGCCTGCCCAGACCCTGCCATGCTCACTCCTTGATGATAATGGACTAAACCTCTGAACCTGTAAGCCAGCCCCAGTTAAATGTTGTCCTTATAAGAGTTGCCTTGGCCATGATGTCTGTTCACAGCAATAAAACCCTAAGACACTCACTATATGCCCTCTCCTTCCTTTCCTCTCTCTCCTCCATTTTGAAATGCTAATGTATATCCTGTGCCATTATATGTTGTAAGAATATAATCTTTTTTATTTTGATTTTACAGAAGGATTGGAGTTGAGAAATTTCATGAGTCTCAAAGAGACTCTGAACTTTGGCCTTTTCAGCAGGATTGAGACTGGGCTTGACTATGGAACTTCTAGAGTTGGGTTGATGACACAGCTACAAGGCAGTAGGGACAGGGGTTGAATGTGATGGAGTAAAGGTAAATTGCCCGCATAGGCCATAGGGAGCAGCACTATTAGGAGGTATGGCTTTGTTGGAGTAAGTGTGTCAGTAAGAAGTGAGTGTTGAGGTTTCAGATGCTCAAGTCATACCTAGTGTGCCTCACTGTCACTTCCTGTTGCCTGATGATATGAATGCAGAACTCTCAGCTCCCTTCATAGCACCATGTCTACTCTGCTTCCCAATATGATGATAATGGATTAAACCTCTGAACTGTAAGCCACCTCCAACTAAAAGTTTTCCTTTATAAAAGATGTTCATGGTCATGGTGTCTCTTCACAGCAAAAGAAATCCTATTATACCTAGAAATAGAAAAACTATTAAGACAGGCAGAGAGTTTATATTTATAATGTAAGTTCACTGGCAGACAGACAGTAGTTAGTACTTACCTGGTTTCCATGAAGATCAAGTTTGATGAGCTTTTTGCAGTTCTGCAGAGGCTGGATGTCAGTGACGAAGTTGTTAGAGAAGATGCACACTCTCAGAGAGATGCAGGTCTGCAGGCTCTCCATAGACTTCAGATGAAGGCCAATGTACTTCACAAACACAAAGTCCTTCTGATCTTCTATTATATTCTCATTATAGTGACTCCATTCCTCATGGCTGGTAAGCTCTTTTGTGATTGTTCCATGAAACATCTAGGAAAGATGGAGATTTATATTTAAAGAGGTAGGGAATCAGGACTGAAGTCCCGAGGGCCAGTAGAAAGAATGGGAACAGGCAATCTCGGAGGTAGGAGGTAGGGGGACCCTCTAAAATGTACCAGAGATCTGGGAGGTGAGAGACTCTTAGGACTCAAAGGTAGGGACCTTAGAAGAAATGCCTGACAGTAGGGAGAGGGAACTTACAGAGCCCACCTCCAGCAGGAAGACAGGGCATCAAGTAAGGGATGGGTTTGCCATCCCACAGTAAAAATTTCTAACCCAAAATTGTTCCTGTCTGAAAGAACTGCAGGGACAAAAATAGAGAACAGCCTGAGGAAAAGGAGGTTCAGTGGCAGGCCCAAAGTGGGATCCAGCTCAAGGCCCAAAGGCCTGACACGATTACTGATGCTGTGTTACGTTCACAAAAAGGAACCTATCATGACTGCCCTCTGAAAGACCCAACAAGCACTAAAAGAATCAGATGCAGATATTTATACCCAACCAATGGACAGAGCTGGTGACCTCTGTGGTTGAATTAGGGAAAAGCTGGAAGATACTGAGAAGGAAGGTGACCCTATAGGAAGATAAGCAGTCTCAATTAATCTGGACTCCTGAGATCTCTCAGACACTGAACCACCAACCAGGCAACATACACCAGCTGACATGAGGCCCCCAACACACATACAGTAGAGGACTCCCAGGTCTGGACTCAGTCAGAGAAGATGCACCTAATACTCAAGAGACTGAGGCCACAGGGAGTGGGGCATTCTGGTGGGGTGGTAGTATGTTCTTGGAGATGTGGGGGGGAGGTGTGGAATGTGAAACCAGAAGGGGGATAAAAAAATAAAGAATGACTCTGGAGGATGAAAAAATGGTCCAACAGTTCAAATCACTTGTGACTGTTTCAGAAAACCAGTATCAACGTGGCAATTCAAACTTCCTGGAACTATAGCTCCAGAGCTTCTGCTACCCTTTGTGACCTCTAAACATAGCCACATGCACATGCCATATACACATGGTCAAAAACATTTACACATACACAGATACACATGCACATGCCATATACACATGGTCAAAAACATACACACATACAGATACACATACACATGCCATATACACATGGTCAAAAACATACACACATACACAGATACACATGCACATGCCATATACACATGGTCAAAAACATACACAGATACACACAAATTTTTAAGATATAAATATTTCAAATTATTACTTTCAAGTTTTAAAAATCCATTTGAAAATAAAACATATTTGCTAAGACATGGTGGTAATTAAAAATGGGCAAAATAATTTAAATGAAAACTGTATTTAATTTTCTTAAAAGCTTCTGTACTGGCTAGTTTTATGTATCAACTTGACACAGGCTGGAGTTATGACAGAAGGGAGCTTCAGTTGGGGAAGTGCCTCCATGAGGTCCAGCTGTGGGGCATTTTCTCAATTAGTGATCAAGGGGGTAGGGCCCCTTGTGGGTGGTGCCATCCCTGGGCTGGAGGTCTTGGGCTCTATAAGAGAGCAGGCTGGGCAAGCCAGGAGAAGTAAGCGAGTAAAGAACATCCCTCCATGGCCTCTGCATCAGCTCCTGCTTCCTGACCTGCTTGAGTTCCAGTCCTGACTTCCTTTGGTGATGAACAGCCATGTGGAAGTAAGCCAAATAAACCCTTTCCTCCCCAATTTGCTTCTTGGTCATGATGTTTGTACAGGAATAGAAACCCTGACTAAGACAGCTTCTATTCCACTATTTCTTAAATAGCTAACACTGAAAATATATCACTGTCCTTGCCAATATATTAATCAATAAAAGAAGGCAAAATATAATTTTCCATACAACAGAGAACATTCAATTTATAAAATAATTTCTAAATAAGACATCAAACACAGGATAAACAAAACTACACCTAAGTGTAGCATATGCATCATTGCCCTGCTTAAAGTCAATGCTTAATAAAAAGTAAACTACTAGTAAGTTGATAAAAGTTCAACCTTTGTGGTAAAGGCTGGAAAGCACAGCCATAGGAAGTGCATAGTGAAGGCCACCCATGCAGACTAGTGAAGGCCACCCATGCAAACTAAAGAAAGGCAGCCATCTTTAAAGTCTGCCTTTAATATACTTGTCAAAAACTAGTAATAAGGGCTATAAAAACAGGAGTTTGAATCTAAAACTTTTATATTCATGTTTTATTATACAACCTTTTATGATACCTTCCATATCCATGAATTTCCCCTCACTATGGGGTAATTTTAGACTTCATAGAAGGTAGTTAAACAATATCTTTAAGAAAATTCATAAGCATAAATGCTCTACCTCTTAGATAAATCAGTTTCTATGAACAGCAGATAAACAAAATCTACATAATCCAGATGAAAATAAATGTGAAAATTCATGTGAAGCTACTATCAAAGGGACAGGTGTTTTAATGTCATGCCCTAACACTACAATCCTCAGACTATAATGTCAACTAATGACATATGGTCTCTGATCTATTGTACCAGGGTCACAGAGCTAAAGGGACAGGGTCTTTTAATCAGGAAATACATCGATATTCTGACAGAGAGTAGCCCAAATTACAAATGAATTCCCCTGCCAAATTTAAAGCCACATACCTGGGACTGACACATCTAGTTCTGCAGACCCTGAAACACAGGCTTCACTCACATTGTATCTCATTTACTTTAAGCACATGAATATGGAATCCTCGTCTTGAGTTTTCCTTCCAATAACCTAGTTTTTTTTTTCCATTTTAGTGTGAAGTTTTGTTTACTTTTGATGATAAGGATTTACAATCACCTGTACACAACAGGCAAGTATGGCATGTTGCAGTATAGAAAATATGTGTACTTTCATTTGGAGCCAATAACTGTTCCTCAAGGAATGGCAGAATAAGAGTCATACAATAAATGTGTCATTTTACTATGATCATGTGATTTATTTTTAAATATTTCATATAATATATTTTGATCATATTTCTTCCCCTTTACCAACGCAACACTGTCCATATTCCACCAACTTTATTTTCTCTCAAAACAAACAAAAACAAAAAACAAAACAACAATCACCCAAACAAAGATACTGGTGACATTTATTCTCTAGGACACACCTCCTTATCTTCCTAAAACGTTTCTCAGTTCCTCTATCTTGAGACCAAGCATTCAAATATATGCACCTATGGGAGACATTAGCATTCAAGCCTTCACACTTACTTCCGGAGGAGAAACATTATCAAAATCACACATAGCTATAAACCCTGTGAGCTACAATAGTGGCCTTACTGCAAGGAGGGAACAAGTGCAATAATAGCCCAAATGTTACGGTAGTAGCCAATCATTTTAAATTGGATTTAAAGGTCCCCTCCATAACTTGAAACCCATACCTGACGCTGTTAAGAAAGCCAACAACCTCAGACTATTAGGTCATGGGCACTAGGACAAAAACTAATATTACTACTCTGCTAAATAACTATAGCAAGAAAATGACTCAGAATTATGTATTGCTATATCCATAAAAAAGTGCATCATTCAACACTCATTGGACAAGCTTTCTCTTGCATTAGATGATAACTAATACAGAGACATGTAGAGTGTGGGACACTTCAGGACACTGCCATAACTAGCAGATCTTTAACACATTTCTCCTGCAAAGGGTGTTTTCTGTTGTTTTAGGTTAACAGTCTTCCTACGGTAACTCCTTACCTCCAATATCCTCCATTATTAAATTAGTGTTACAAAGTAATATCTATTTGTTATGGTGAAGAGCCCAGCAGGGGTCTACAGGTTTCTACTAACATGCATATCATACAACAGGGTCCACACTTGTTCTTGTATACTATGTGATCTTCATCCACTAAGGATAAACATCAAGGACCCTACTTTTGGATCATATATATGCTTTATCTTGTCATGGACTGCTTGTCTTTAAAAACACTATTTTGTGTTTCCATCAGCAACAAGTGAAAAATTATTTCCTCACATTCTTACTAGTATTTGGTGTATTGATTTCTTAAATCACGATCAGTATGATAGCTATATAGGGGTACCTCAATATCTGAATTGGAAATTCCTACAAATATCTGATGCTGAACGTCTTTCTGTGTGTTGGTTTGCCATCTGTATCCTCCAATGAGATCATTTTTTTAGCTCTTTTAACCATTTTTGGGGGGGGTTGGCTATTTGTTTACTGTTAAGTTTGAGTGCCTTGTTTTATTTTCGATACCAGTATTTCAACAATTATATATTTTACAATGCTTTCTCCAAGGCAGTCACATGACTGGTTATTTTCTTAATTCTCCTTTTTAATCCACATATTAAATCATACTTTTTAAAACACAATCAATATCCACTCATATACAGCATCAAGATTCCATCTTTCTAATTAAAAGTGACATGCTTCACTGTATCAGTGATATATATATATATGTATATATACATACATATATATTATATATATATATAATACCATGATATATATATATATATACTGATACATATTGTAGTTTTATATATATTGTAGTTGATATATATTGTAGTATTATATAGCCACATCACTATACATGAAGCTTTTATCTGAAATTATTCATCATACTTATTATTCCATCTCATTTGCTTCAAGACAACTTTTTAGACAATGCAATATACTTCAAACAGCTTCATTTCTCTTCTTTTGTTAAAATTCATTGGGTCTATTTTATGCTGCCAATATCCTCGTGAATGAGGCCATCTACTAAAGCATGGTTGACCTATCAGAGAGGCCATAGCCTTAAGGAAAATTGGCTCACCCTCTCCTAGCAACTATGAATAGTTCATAGCCCCTTAGGTAGAAATAGGACTTATATAAGCTTTAATGACTGATCTGGTAAGGTACACCTACTGGTACACTAGTGAAAAGAATTTCATGGGGGGTAATCAACAACTTTCTGATTTGAATTTAAGGATTTAAATCATCCTCCATAAGATAGAGCCCATATCTGGCACTGCTATTAGAATCACAAACCTTGGCCAGACAGGTCATGAAGCTCTACTGGATAACCTACTACTATTAATCTGCTGAACAGACGTAGCATTAAACTAACTTCCAATGATCTACAGCTACACCCATAGATGAGTGTATCTCTCAACCCTCATCAGAAAGGTTTCTTTTTGCAATATATGGCAACTAACACAGAGACTTACAGTGGGTCAATGTGAAGCGAGTACAACTAAGCAATGCTCAATTTCTGAAATTTTATATATATATATATATATATATATATGTATATATATATACATATATATATATATATATATATATATATATATATATATATATATATATATATATATATATATATATATATCTTCTATCTCACCCTCTCCTCCCAAGGCTCAGGGTAGGGATCATTGTAGAAGGGATATAGAAAGAGAGTAAGTGCCAGAGGAGGTGGAAAGTGTTCTCTGGACACAGCAGGGCAGTTCACTCATGAACTCACAGCACCCAAGACCTGCACTAGCTCAGTTCACTCATGAACTCACAGCACCCAAGGCCTGCACTAGCTCAGTTCACTCATGAACTCACAGCAGGTGTAACAGCACCCAAGGCCTGCACTAGCTCAGTTCATTCATGAACTCACAGCAGGTGTAACAGCACCCAAGGCCTGCACTAGCGCAGTTCACTCATGAACTCACAGCAGGTGTAACAGCACCCAAGGCCTGCACTAGCTCAGTTCACTCATGAACTCACAGCAGGTATAACAGCACCCAAGGCCTGCACTAGCTCAAGACAAAGCAGGGAATGGAAAGGTGGGCATGAAGTACTATATGATAAATTTAAATTTGGTCAATTTCTGTTTTCTGCTTATAAGAATGTGTGGTACTCAAATATGTAGGCCCTTTTGACATTTATTATTCCCTTTGGATCTCAACATAGTTCTATAGCTGAAAACAAATTCCATCTCCATTCTGACAACTCACAAAATTTTCTAGCCTGACCTGCCTTGATCTCCAGAACCACATACATAATGCACACAAACACACAACAATTTCTACTATATTTGCACATGTTTATTCTACATATCCAGTATTATTACAGGTCTTCTTTTATGACTTCACTATGCTTCCCCATACATACCTTTCCTCAGCTCATTTAAATGTCATGCCATCCACTTTCAGGCATCTTTTGGTAATTTCTCTCACAATCCACACTTATTTATTGGACAGGTGTTGTTGGTTAAGTGTTTCTATAGTCTAAGCAATTTCTCCCCATCTCCCATTATCTTTTAGATTTCCACCAAACCTTTCCTGTTTGTGTCACTTTAGTAGGCTCCAAATAAAACTCTCTGCTTATATTCTTGCCCTACCCACTGACATACTTCAGTGGGTCTGTCCCCTTTAAACATAAGGCAGGTCACCAAAAACTTGGGATGACTCAAGAATATAAATCACAAACTCTGACTTCTATTGAGGTTACTATCAGGCCTTACTGTATTTTCTAAATTTCCTTCAGCAGGGGTGTATTGTGAACAATAATCTCCTCCCCACAAATGTGTCCTCTTTAAATAATTAAATGCTGAGGTCAAGACTGTTAGTGAAAAACTAAGCTTACTCAGAAACTTAAGTTCATAGGGAGCTGTTATCCAGAATTCTGAGTTAGAAACTTCCCAAGTCAAATTTTCGTGGTAAGATTTCTGGGTTTCAGATTGAAATGGCTTCCTCAAATATTGTTACTCTCTATGTATTATGTGAAAAGTTAAAGAAATTAATCTGTAGTACTCGATGTAAACTAAGCACTCTACAAGAGAAATACACGTAACCAGCCAGTGAAAGGTGTATTCAGTAAGACTGCCTCTTCCCAGTATCTGGCACCTTTGGTTGAATCTCATTGAAGCAAGTGAACACAAACAGAGTGTGCGGTTGCTGACTAAAGGCGCTAGTTCAGGACTGGGCCTGGGAAGTTGGCCAACTGAAGGGAGCAGGGCGGTCTGGCCCACCAGAATGCATCCCACAGGGCCGAGCCTGTAGTTCAGGGACCTGGCCTCTCTCTGGGAGGCTTCTGACAGGAATGGGAGCTCGGTGCGGGCAGGTCACCTCGGCATCTGGGTGGTGGATCCACTATCGTGGGCAAGATGGTCTCCTCGGTCGCACCGCGGGCTGTCAGACGTGGAAAAGCTGGAACCCACCGCCCCTTGCCGCCCCACTGCTAGGTGCCCGCCCATCTGCCCCCCACAGAGCGTTGCCCGGGAAACGCCGCTTGCGCATGCTCTCGCTAGCCTTGCGGTCCAAGCCTCAGGGCGCTTCCAGGGCCGCGGTGACGTGGCGAGCAGGACCGAGGCGGGGCGGGGCGGGGCGTGGTTTCGGAGTGCGCGTGCGTGTTAAGTGGGCTCCCGGAAGTCAGCCATGGCGTCTCTCCGCCAAGCCACGCTGCGGAAACTGCGCAGATTTTCTGAGCTGAGAGGTACCAAGGCGGAACTGAATTCTCTGCTCCCCCTGCACGGAGAGCGCCTTCCCAAGGACCCCGTGCAGCTTCCTGTCCGCTACCCCTTCCTGTCCGCTCTCTCCTGGCCAGGCCAGCCAGACTTTTCCCTTCTCCTCCTCTCTGTGAGCCTAAACGTAGATGTCAGGAAGGAGCTGTAAGAGAACTACTTATGGAAAGTAGCACATGGCTTAGCTCAACGGTAGACGTCGTTTTGCTTAAAGTCTGCAATAGTCTTTACCTTGTTTCTTTCCTTTTACCAAGCCCCCTCCATAACTCCAATCTATTCCAATGTAAACCCCAATACGAAGGCAATCATGCTTTACATTTGCTAATGTAAGTTTGAGGTACTTGCCCTTCTCTGAACAGCGGTCTGGTAAAATTGATATTTGTGTCTGCCTAAAATGTAAGGCTCTATATTTTGATACCAGAATGATTGAAACTATAAATCCTAGCTAACATGTCTGTCTCAAGTCTGTCTGTCTCCTCTCCTTCCCTCCCCTCTCCCCCCTCCTTTTCCTACCTTTCCTCCCTCCTCGTCTCAGTCCCTCCCTCCTTTTCTCTTCCCATCCCTCCTTCTCATTCTCTCTCAACTTGTTAAAACCCTATTCATATTTTTGTTGATAAAGAAGAGGGTTCCATTGTTTCCTGAAAGTGCAATTTGTCATTTAATGAGTCCATCAAGAAGTTTAGTCCTGGGGTTTGTTTAGTATTCTGATTGCTTATATAAGTTCAGTTTGATCATCATAAGTTAATAAAAATATTAAAAGTTGCAAGTCTGTACTGTCATCTACTTGGGAGACTGAGGCAGTAGGAACGAGGTTCAGGACCTACCTGGATTACACAGACAAATAGACAATGATGATAGATAGATAGATAGATAGATAGATAGATAGATAGATAGATAGTAGATAGAAAATAAATGAGTCCAGGGCCAATCTGTCAAGTAGTGTAAGGTTCCATGATTCACTGAAGAATGATTCACCAAAGAATAACACCCCGTACTTAAATAATATGTAAACACAAAGAGTATTTTATTCTGCAGAAGTCCAGCCTCCTGGGGTCTCCTAGATAGAGAGACCCGAAGTGAACTCGCAGGCCCAATTTAAAGCACATTAGAGGAATAATGGGGTAGGTGGGCTTTGTCTCTGGGCATCTCTATTCAAGTGCAATAGTGAGAAGGGGGAAAGTATAGAACAGGAATTCAATCTGTAACTGATTGAACAATCCATTGAGATAACTCATTACCTCTGAACCAGCCTGTCTCAACCGTCTCAGTAATAAGATGCTAAATTAATTAAATAGATAAATGAAGGATTGTGAATATAGTTCAGTGATAGAGCTGGCATGCTTAGGACTCCATGGTTAGATCCCAGTACAGGAAAAGAAAAGAAAAGAAAAGAGAAAAAAAGGGGGGAGGAGAGGGGAAGGGGACAAGGGAAGGGAAGAGAAGAGAAAAAAAAAAGAAAAATTATAAACAACAATAACAAAAGACCACATTCCTAAACAAAAACATGGAAGGAGTGAATCCTTGAGTTGAAATTTCTCAGCCAGGGACATTAAGGGCCCTGATTCACAAAAAGGCTAATGTTTGCCTGTTTGTTGGCTGGTTGGCTGGTTGGGTTGAGTGTATCCTCTTCTTACTTTGGAAGATGGTATGATTATCCTTTGTCTGCCCCTCTTTTGAAATGGGCAAGCTTGTAAATGAGACTACTGATAATATTAAAGGAAATTTTCTTGATATTTTTCCAATAGGCAAACCTGTGGCAGCTGGAGAATTCTGGGATGTGGTTGCAATAACAGCTGCTGATGAAAAGCAGGAGCTTGCTTATAAGCAGCAGTTGTCAGAGAAGCTGAAGAAAAGGGAGCTGCCTCTTGGAGTTCAATACCACGTTTTTCCTGACCCTGCTGGAGCCAAAATTGGTATACATTTCATGGGGATGCTTATAAAGGGCTCTGAGCAAAATAATAATTTGTTTATAGTTTATAAATGTTTATCTCCACACATGGCCTTTAAAAACTTTAAAATCTGAAACTTAACTCTTAAAATGGTAAAAATCCAAATAAAGGTTCTGAGCCACTGTGACTTACAGGGAAACTTGTCCAGAACATTATTTAAAAGAATTTGGTTTTTTGCCTCAGTACAATTTACACTGGAGTTTGCTGGAGGTTCTCTTAAGGTCTTTCCCAACTGAGTCGTGTCATGAAGTAGTTAGATGAAGAAAACAAATCCAGAAACTGATGTATATACTTGGCCTTTTAGAAACAATTAAGGGAAACAGAAAAACCAGGACCTGTTCCTTAAATTACTGGAGAATATTTACTTAAACCCTGGTAAATTCAACTTTGTCATCATTGCAAATAAATCAGCTACATTTCACCTTTGATTCCATAAGGAGAGAACTGCAAAGGTTTTTTTCTACTTTTTTTATTGTTATTCATTAAAGGAAGGCCAACATTCATCTCTTATTTACTTATTTATTTGCTGTTTAGATTGTAAATAGTATGATTTTATAAAAATTTATCACTAGATTTGTAGCTCATATGGTAAGTAAAGGTGAAGTGCCTTGCCTTCATGCTAGGAACAGGATATAAGTACATAGCACTGACATTATTCTGGTTTTCTACTGTTGGTTTCATCCTCACAGGAAGAAGGTTAGCACCTGTATGATGTATCTTCTATAGAGGAGAATTAGGTACACAGTATGTTAGCAGTATTTAAAATATTTTGTACAACCAAGTTCTTACATTAAAAAAAAACAAAAAAAAACTACAACTAGTGTGTTGGGGTGTGTCATGTGGAAGAAGCCATTAGGCAAGTTGTATGTTGATAGCTGCATATCGATTTACAGTCTCTGGTCACAGGTCATGTACCTTACCACTTCTCTCATGACATTGAGACATTGTGAGCTTTCCCGTGTGTTTCCTGACTAGCTGTTTGTTTGCTTTATTGTAACTGATCAATTCTTCTGACAATAACTTATCAATCTATCTATGTCGTATTGATAAAATTCACATCTTCAAAAATGTAAAAAAATTATATCAAATTTTCATAGTTTTATCTGAAGCACAATATGCTTTTGAATTGTTTTTAAGGAAATGGAGGATCAACACTTTGTTCCCTTCAGTATTTGGAAAGCCTCTATGGAGATAAATGGAACTCTTTGAAGGTCCTGTTAATTCACTCTGGTAACTTACTGTTTACTTATTTACATTTGTCCTTGAGCTTTTTACCTTTGACACCTTAAGAGACTTTGTCTCCCTTGCAAATGATTTCCCTTATATTTTATTTTGTCTTAAAATTCATTGATGGTATTTTACTTTGGAAATAAATACTATTTTTTCTTTTGTTATATGCAGTTTGCAAATAGTAGGATTTTCACAAAATTAATTCTTAAAATAGATTATGTACATCACCAACTTTTATGAATGTTTTATTTCACTTTTGTTTTATAAATAGAAAATTATTTTTTTATAAAACTCATGAAAATGTGAACATTTCTCAGGAGCCTTGAGGGTATTTTTGTTGTGGAAGATGATGATGATGATGATGATGATGATGATGATGATGATGATGATGATGATGATGATGATGATGATAATGATGATGATTATCCTTTTGTCAAAACTTTTGCCTTGCATTTTGGTCTGATTATTGGAAGCAAAAAACTACGTTGATTAACAGTTTTAAAAACAAAAGAAAAGGTGACAAAAAAAATATGTGAAAGCAAACAGAACATTTCAAGTGAGAAAAAGTCAGAAGGACAGTGTCAGAAGTATAAATTAATATATACAATTATATGAAAATTTTAGTTGAATAGAAACTTCTCTTGTTTATCTTTATATTACAGTGAGCTGGTGAAAATTTTACCAAAGCTTAGCATTAGCCTGGGACATATAATTTAGAATATTCATATTTATAGCTTTAAAGATGCTTTCTAATTCTGAGTTGCATATACAGTAATATGACTCTTTATACAGATGACATGAACAAAATAATCTAAGCCCTGCTTTCAAGAAAAATGAACAATATAGAACAATTCACTGCCTTGTAGAGTATAAGTTTTTATTATGAGTTTAGTAAAATTAATTAGACTTAGAAAATAAATAGCAATACATATATATAGTGAGCCCTCTGAATCCTGGCATTCCATCCACCTCTGCAGATTTAGACAACCATAGACAGAAAGTATTTGAGATGAAATACAAATGTCTCTTTACAAAGGATATAGCCTTTTTATAACTCCCAGAATATCTCTGTATAACCACTATTTATATAAATATGACATTGTATTAGATGGCATAAATATAATTCCCAATAAAGTATTGTGGGCTGCATGTAAATATGGTGCCATATGTACAGGGAGGTCCATCCCCCCAGAATTTGGTGTCTACCTGGGGTTGAGGTCCATCCCTCCAGAATTTGGTGTCTACCTGGGGTTGAGGTCCATCCCTCCAGAGTTTGGTGTGTCTACCTGGGGTTGAGGTCCATCCCCCAGAGTTTGATGTCTACCTGGGGTTGAGGTCCATCCCCCAGAGTTTGATGTCTACCTGGGGTTGAGGTCCATCCCTCCAGAGTTTGGTGTGTCTACCTGGGGTTGAGATCCATCCCCCAGAGTTTGATGTCTACCTAGGGTTGAGGTCCATCCCCCCAGAGTTTGGTGTGTCTACCTGGGGTTGAGGTCCATCCCCCAGAGTTTGGTGTCTACCTGGGGTTGTGATCAGTCTCTACAGATGTGAGGAATAGCTGAAGATAATTCTTTTAGTGAAAACTTTACTATTTTCTGGTCTTTGGAAAAAAAGGAAACAATGAAAATTATTTTAACTCTTGTATCTTGAACATTATATTTTATACTTTAAATGTGTTATTGATTTCATGATGCCCCAGAGGACGTTAGCAAATCCCCCAGTGGTGGCTGAAACATGTCACTATTAGCGTGGAGCATGCTATAGCAGACCATATCTCAATACACAAGTCTTCATTGCACTACACACCTTTCTCTACACTAAAAGGATTTAAGACAGTTAATGTGTTTGAGAGAGCATGTTTCAGGAATCAGGACATTATGATGTTCATTTTGGAAGGGAAAAGCCAATTTAAATGAAAAAGTGGTATCATTTTAAAAAAGAAATGTACTGAAGTAAATTTGCCTTTACTTTCTCTAAGTATGTTTTGTAAGTTGAAAACAATGCCTCATAAAATGGATGTGTAACAGAGAGGCACATTTTGAAACTGTCAAACTGTTCTAGTCTTTTACACTTTTTTCTATGAAGTATATCCCTAATACATTTCTTTAACCATGTTTGGAATGCATTGTCAGTAATGAACATGAAAGATCAAGTTTTAAATATGGTCATTGTGTTAGTTATACAATTGTTTCTCAACACTGGCTAGCCAGGCTCTGTGTATCTTCAAATCATTTCTTGACCTAAAGTCTTTAAAATAACATTACATCCGATTGCTGTAAGAGAAACACTTTTTGATTTCTTAAATTCTACCCTGAATTTTGATTAAATACTTAGATTAAGTATCTTCAGATATTATAACTGGTGCTACCAGATTTTGAAAATCTCTTAAAGAACATATTTTTAAATACTTTACAATTTTTACAGGTGGCTATAGTCAGCGCCTTCCCAACGCAAGTGCTTTAGGAAAGATCTTCACAGCCTTACCACTCGGTGAACCCATTTATCAGATGTTGGAGTTAAAACTAGCCATGTATGTGGACTTCCCCTTAAACATGAGACCAGGAGTCTTGGTCACCTGTGCAGATGATATTGAACTCTACAGTGTTGGGGACTGTGAGTCCATTGCCTTTGACCAGCCTGGCTTCACTGCCTTAGCCCATCCTTCTAGTCTGGCTGTAGGCACCACACATGGAGTATTTGTCTTGCACTCTGACACTTCCTTACAATATGGTGACCTTGAGTACAGGCAGTGCTATCGTTTCCTCCACAAGCCCACCATTGAAAATATGCATCGCTTTAATGCTGTGCATAGACAAGGAAGCTTTGGTCAACAGGACTTGCCTGGAGGTGACACTGCCTGTCTTCCATTGCACACTGAGTATGTCTACACAGATAGCCTGTTTTACATGGATCACAAATCAGCCAAAACATTACTTGATTTCTATAAAAGTGAAGGCCCACTGAACTGTGAAATAGATGCCTATGGAGACTTTCTGCAGGCCCTGGGGCCTGGAGCGACTGCAGAGTATACCAGGAACACATCACATGTCACTGAAGAAGACTCCCAGTTGTTGGACATGAGGCAGAAAATATTCCACCTCCTCAAGGGCGCACCACTAAACGTTGTTGTTCTTAATAACTCCAGATTTTATCACATCGGAACAATGCAAGAGTATCTACTTCATTTTACCTCTGATAGTACATTAAAGTCGGAGCTGGGCTTACAATCCATAGCTTTCAGTGTCTCTGCAAGTGTTCCTGAATGCTCCAGTCAAACAGCCTGTGTCATTCACAGTATATTGGATTCAAGATGCTGTGTGGCCCCTGGCTCAGTTGTAGAGTATTCTAGATTGGGGCCTGAGGTGTCCATCGGGGAAAATTGCATTATCAGCAGTTCTGTCATAGCAAAAACTGTTGTGCCAGCATATTCTTTTTTGTGTTCTTTGAGTGTGAAGATAAATGGACACTTAGAATATTCTACTATGGTGTTTGGCATACAAGACAACTTGAAAAACAGTGTTAAAACCCTGGAAGATATAAAGGCACTTCAGTTCTTTGGAGTCTGTTTCCTCTCTTGTTTAGACATTTGGAATCTTAAAGCTACAGAGAAACTGTTCTCTGGAAATAAGATGAACCTGAGCCTGTGGACTGCACGCATTTTTCCTGTTTGTTCTTCTCTGAATGATTCGGTTACAGCATCCCTTGGGATGTTAAGTGCTGTAAGGAGCCATTCACCATTCAGCCTAAACAACTTTAAGCTTCTCTCCATCCAGGAAATGCTTGTCTACAAAGATGTACAGGACATGCTAGCTTATAGGGAACAAATTTTTCTAGAAATTAGTTCAAATAAAAATCAATCTGATTTAGACAAATCTTAAATAGAATATATTTTCCCCTTTAACAAAATTGCAAGTACAGGCATTTTCTATAGACGTCTGACTTTTTTGTTTGTTTTAATAAATCAGTATAATAAAAGTTATGTTAATATAACTGTTGTGGCTCGGTAATGAGAATGGTACAGCTGACTACTTCTGCTGGAAGGACGTTCCAGGACTAAAGTCAGGAAAATTATGCTGTTTTAGATGTTTGCACCATCTTAAAATTTTGCTTTTTGGTAAGGATCCATTTATGTGTCACTGTTTCATTTACAAAATAAATATGTCTATTTTATAGGATGATGTTCTAAACATGCCTTTAAAGCTTTTATATCTTCTTTTGAAATTTGGCCAATAAAGTTCTAGGTGATATTGAGGATTGGATTACTCTACTTTTCATAGTGAGACAACATGTAACAAATCATTGTCATAAATTCTTAAAAGAAATGTCATTATTTGAGGTTTTCTTTAAAGATTTTGTTCTACTTTTATTTTATGTGTATAAGTGTATTAGTTACCTGCATGTATGTGTGTGTACCACGTACTTGCGGTACCTGTAGAGGCTAGAACAGCTGTGCTCAACCTGTGGGTTGTGACCTTTTTTAGGGTCTGACAGTCTTTTGAGGGGTAATCTCAGATCATTAGAAAGCAAAATATTTACATTTATGACTCATAACAGTAAGAAAATTACAGTTAAGAAGTAGAAACAAAAATAATTTTATGGTTGGGGTCACCACAACATGAGGAATTGTTTTTAAAGGATGGTTGAAAACCACTGTTCTAGAAGAAGGCATTGGATCTCTTGGAACTAGATTTATAGATGGTTAGGACCTCCATGTTGCTTCAGTCAGTCACCCTTAGTCCTATGAAAGTGCTAGAAAATCATGTTTGTGCCTCATTGGTCTTGCCAAAATGATATAAAAGAATGTGTATATTATTTTGTTCTTATACACTAGAACATGTGTTGCCATATTTTATAAGCTATGTCTACTGATGTATTTACATTGGGAAATATGTACACACAGAACTCAGATGTCTGCTCAGGAGGTGGTAGGAATAGATGAGCACCAGTGCTCATTCTCCATGGACATTACTTAATCCTCTCCTAATTAACCCACCACCACATCTCTTGACAGTGGACATTTGCCTTCCATCATTTTGTGTCCATAGTGGTAGTGATGCTGTGAACAAACAATTGGCCCAAAGAGATGAAATTCAAATAGGAAATCTGAAGAGCTACTCAGATCATAAACAACTTCAGAGAAATGAAACGGGTAGAATTCCTGGTTATGCACACCTATTTGAAATAAACACATTAGTGGAATGTCTTTAGGTAGAACTTTAATAAAGGCAAGTCTTATCATACTTGTATATAAAATACCTGACGTAAATTGTAATACCTGCTGTGACAACTTTACTTAATGTACATTTTCATAAAAAGATGTAATAAACAAGAGATCTGTCAAAACCCCTTTTTATTACTTATATATGAATATTTATTTGTCTATTCTAGGTTCTAGACAATAAGTCTATGTATGTGTAATACTATTTGACAATTATTGATTTACTTACAGAGATTTCAAAGAATTTTAAATGTTGTTAAATGTTTAAGACTAATTTAAAGTTCTATCAAGGATTAGAATTATGATTTCATGTTCCAAGGAAAAAATATTATTAATAAAGAATACCATTGCTTCCTTGCATACTTGAAATTTTTGTATTTATTATAGATCTCTTAAAGGTGCATTTAGAAATAAAGTTATTGCTCTATGCATATATACATAAAGGAACAAATATCATACAATGTACAGATATAATCAAGACATTTCAGCATTTTAGAGTCAAGCTTTTACTCTCCTGAAATACTCAGAAATCAACTTATCTTTATTGGTGACTTCAAAAGTATTAAAAGGATGCAGTTTACATTTTTCTTTATTGTTGAGAATTCCATACATGCATACAATGAATATAATCGTGCCTATCCTTCATCCCCCCCAACTTTCCCATATACCCTCAATATGTGTCCCTCACAGTTTCATGTCTTTTTGTTCTAATAATTTACTAAGTCCAGTTAGTGCCTATCATGTGTACATGGGTGTGGGGCAATCCAGTGGAACCCATCTATCAGTAGTCATATCCCCAAAAGAAGAAGAATTCTCCTTCCTCTAGAAACTGCTAACTCCAGTTTACTCCCTGAAAAGATGGCAGTCCTAGATATTGTCTCTGTTCTCTGAGAGATTTTGCCTATCTTGATCTTGTGCAGGAAATCCCAAGTGCTGTGAGCTCATGAAAGTAACAGCCATGTCATAACTAGAAGACAGCATTTCTCTCCTATCCTTAATGCTCTTATATTTTCCACAACCTCTTCTTGGATGCTTCTCAGCCTTGGTGGGAAGGGGTTGATATAAATGTCCAGTTTAGACATGAGTACTTGTTCCTTTGTTCTCAGCACCTTGAAAAGGTATGCATCTCCTTCCTGCTTATCAATCAAAAAAGTATTGCATTCTGGTTTTCCTCACATTGGTCTATATTCATGAAAATTTCTGATTGCATTCTTCTATATAATAAAAAGACAGGTTACAACAGTCTGGTTGGAGAGCACAAGTTCTGCTCCTAGAAAAGTTATCGTTTATCTACATGTTCATAAATAAACAAAACTTAGCATGTGGCCAATTTGACAGTAGTTTGGATGACCACCATTTTGAGCCAGGGCAGAATTTAAGGTAAAGAAATAATAAAATCTGCAGATTCCACACTGCATTGATATTGCAAAGTTAGAGCCATAGGAGAAGGATACTTGTGAAGAATAACTAGCTCTATCCACGTGTAGAGCGGTGTTGACACCCATGCCTACAGATGTCAGTCAAAAGGCACCATCATACATTTACTGGCTAATACTGTTTTCTTTAGGCTGTTTGGGTCAGTGGTCATGGTTTGGAAGCCACCATGTGCAATGATCTCTGAATCATTCAACATGAATATTACCATTCAAACAGTACCTTTCCAAATGCAGTAGCCTTCTGCAATCTCTCTTTTCATGTCTTTCTTGGCCATGTGGCCTGTGATTATTCTTCAACTGTGATTTGGTGCAGTTCTGAGGCTATCTCAAGTCATGTCTTTAGATTTTTTTTTTTTTAAATAAGCCAGAAAGTCCAGTTTGTGCTGCTCCTGTGGACATGGTGTTGGACCATCCACCAGAATACACCCCAGGGCCTGTGCACTTCTGTACTTTTAGATTCTGTGTTCCTGATCTGCTTGTTGAATCTCCAGACTCCTTCAAAGCTCTCAGAATCTTCACTGCAACAAATATCTTGTGAATTAGTAGCATATTTGCGTATTTGCAGGAGAGAGAGAGAGAGAGAGAGAGAGAGAGAGAGAGAGAGAGAGAGAGAGAGTGATTATTCAACAGCATCCACACTTCTTCAGATTGTTTGGGTGCTCCTGGTTAGTTTTAATTTATCATTCTCTTGCCCAGGAAATAAATAAAGATTTAAATCTTGAGGCAATTTTTTTTTTAAAAAAACACAGCTATGTTGAATCAACTGCTCATCGTATTTGCTGTTGGAGGAATGCTGTGCAGCTCAATGAAGTTTTACACGACTGGTTTTCTTCCTATTGCTTGTAGCATTGGGGATTGGAAAAGTAAATTATAGCCACAATTTGGTGCTTTTCAGAGGTGTTTCAAAGCAGTGGTAGTAAAAACTGGAAAACTACAAAATATGATCATGTTTATTAGCTGCCTGATTACAATTCCCAGTACACTACCTTACTGGTAGAGTCATAAATTACAATTTTTCTAATTGTGCATATCTACAATAAACTTTATTATAGTTTAGGAAAAAATTATGATTGGTTAAAGTTGGTCAAACTTCTAATGAACTCAAATCTAGTTCAATGAAGAGCTTTTAGCAGAAGCTGCCCCTTGAAGAAGGAGGGAGAAAAGCAGCTTTATAGATATTTTTTCCTCTCTTTTAACAACTGATGCCCAACACACACACACACACATACACACACACAATGTATGCGTTAAGTTCAACAAAAGAAGTACCAAATCATGAAGAGCTATTCAGGCTTCTTCACCCTGTCTCTAGACTGCACTTGTGTTGTGACATGCTATGCAAGCCTGAGTTTGATCCTCTGAACCCATAGTGGAAGAAGAGAACTGATCCCCACAAGTTTTCCTCTGATCTACACATGCTGTAGCACCCACATAACTACAGACACCACACACATACACACACACAACCACTAATAAATGATCTGTAACAAAATCGATCATGCCATTTCCTCAGGATATATTCATTTGTGTATTTTTTCTACATTTTGAAGTTGTCTACTCGCTAACATAATATATCTAATATCAAATTTTAGATATAGATAAGCACTTGTCTTCACCATTTCCCTCCCTCTCTCGCTGGAAAAAAAATCAAATAGAAAATTTTAAATATAAAGCTGATTCTGTTTAATACTAATTTCAACAAGCTTTTCAATTTATATAAGTGACCCAAACATCTACAAAATCGCTCCAGGAAAAATCCTAGGATTCACCCATGACTAACATCTATTCCTTCAGCTACTTCAGGCCATCTATGTTGAAATCACAACCAAACACCAGCACTTTTCTCGATTACTGAGCTGTGATCATTACCAAATCTAATTATACTGTCCTTTTTAAAAGTGGCATGATCCCTTCAACACAATATTAATAAATTTATTGAGCTTTTATAATTGTGCACGAAGAAAAAGTTATAGAGATTACAAAAGGAAACAGTATAAAACATGGGCAATGAGTTGTAGTGGATACTGAGAAGAAAAAGACTGACTTTGCTGGTTTGATCTGCCTTTAACTCCCACTTATATATGTTGAAGAGTTCATTTAAGGATGGGGAGTCATACCAGTGTCTTTTGTCATATACATGTGATGGTCTGAAATCTCTTCCCCTTGTACATTGTTTTTTTTGTGTTTGCAGACAGTGTAACTATATGCTAGCTAGAAGTTTGTTAGTGTTAGGGTCTAGATTAATTATTAAAGCATATGTAAAATGTTAAGGCCTGGGTAACAGTATAAGGAAACTTTCTCATATGTTTCTGCTGATACCAGGAAACTTTCTAATGCCAAGACTGAATATATATTCTGTTATGTTCTATGCCCTTGGTAACCAATCATGCTGATAAAAGTCAGTAGAACTGTTTTTTATAGTAATAATAAGCTTAGACCCGAACTAACCACCCCACAGCACTTCTTGTACCTGTGTATAACCTTTTATGCTATAGCTACACCTGGAATGGATCCCAACATAAGAGAGACACCTGCACCAATATAAGAAAATATTTGGAATAAGACTTCCATTTTCAGTAGTGGTCGAGTAATTTTAACTTCCCAAGACCTCCCTGGGAACTGACATCCAATTGGCAAAAAGAGACATCTATGTGGGTAGTTGGCATCCTGGTTGGCAAATTAAGACATGAATTTTAGACAAAGTCCCATCCAGGTAGACAAGTTAGAATATAAATATTAGACAGGGCAAGTCCCCTGCCACAGTTGACTACCCTAACCAATGGGAGCAGGATAAGTATACGAGAAAGACCTGTTCCTAAGGAAACCCCCCTATCCCTAAATCTTGATCGGTGGAATAACTTGGTACAGATGTTTGTAGATTGGGGGCTTAAGAGCCCTGTAGGATTTTAACTCAGGGTCACTGTTCAGTTCCCTAATCTGGACCATGGCCCTGGTCATTAGTAGCTATCCTTATTTGATTGAGATCAGTATTCATGTGGCTTGTGAAGTGATTTCCAGACCCCAACAGGTAGATAAAGGAAACATTACCTTAGATGATAGTAAATTCCAGGGATATAGAGGAATTTTAATATGGATGATCACATCCAAAGTCCTTCTAGGTCTGTGTAATTCTGCTAGAATGCAGGCATGCCACACACCTTTAATCTATCTGGCTGAAATAGAGACATACCCTTAGTACATACTTTTAGTCTAAAACAATGGTGTCTAATTGAGGGATGGACAGCCTGATGAATCAGAGAGAGGTTTTTCAGAATGAGTCGGAGATAGGAAGTGTTCAATTCTCAGGAGAACAGTTACTTAAGAACAGCACAGAGAGCGTGGAATGGAATTCAGTTTCATTCTGTACACTCAGTGTAGTTTAGACCGATGAGTTCAGTTGACAGGAGTTGAGTTTGGTACAGTCAGTTGAGAGTCAGTTGGGAGTCAGTGCAGTGAGTGCAGTGCAATGGAGTTGAGTTCAGTGCAGGTCAGCAAGAAACAGTTGAAGCCAGAGAATAAGACATGGCCAGAAGATTAGAATGGATTGCCTGTCAGTTATTTTTTTAGCAAGCAGAGCAGTTTAGTGAGAAGGTAAAAGAAGCAAGACTGAATCAGTCAGCTTGGAGATGAGTTTGAACCAGCCAGCCAGAGTTCAGAAAGAACTGCAAAGGGTGAGTTTATTCAGCAGTAAGTTGTGGATATGGCAATTATATCTGATGAATAAAAGTTAGTTTTACACAAGCATGTCAAGATCTCCCAAATGTATGAGATTCTTGGATAGATCATCACACACACACACACACACACACACACACACACACACACACACAAATACACACATCATTGCTATAAACACACACACACACACACACATCATTGCTATAAACAAACTTTTCTTTTTAATGAATAGGCTCTTCAGGGACTTGGCAAGTGGTTCTTTCACAGTTCTGTGACTTTCTGTCTACTGCTGAGTGTGTAAATCTGAAACTTTTTTCCATGCTCACTGTATACCCCATTCTCCTAACAAGATAAAACATCTTTGCATAATTAATATATTCAACAAATTGCTTAGAATAATTTGAGCTACAGAGGAAAGTGGTAGTCGAGAAAAGGCTATGTACTAGCACAAACAGCACAAAACTAACTAATAATTGTTCACCATCTTTATAATATAAAGAGTATATTCACTGGTTGTTTTTCTGTAATCTAAACCTTTTTCCTTGACAATTTTCTCTTTCTTTGGTTGGCCAATCCCTGTAACTAAACATGAGCACATTTAATAACATCTCTTGGGAAGCTAAATTGTTCTGATAGTAATAGATTCCCCTTTCTCTCTTACTTTAGGCCATTGATTCTCAACCGCTTTGTAATTGCATATCTGATAGACTGCATATCAGGTAATTACATGATGATTTATAACAGTAGCAAAATTATAGTTAGCAAGTAACAATGAAGTAATCTTATGGTTGGTGGTCACCACAATATGAGGAACTGTACTAAAGGGTCACAGCATTAGGAACATGGAGAACCACTGCTTTAGTTTATCATACATCCAGAATGCAAGAGATTCTCAATGGAATCAAGGGCTTTTCATTACAAAGATGCTCTTCCCTTATGTGCAGATCTGTGCTCACAGATAATGTTTAACCTGAAGTATTGGAAGTGAGATACACTAGTGGAAAATATGCTCGTGTGATCATCATTTCACTGTTCCCATCAGTGCTGCAGAATCTTTCTACATAACTGGCTGTTTACTGGTGAATTATAACTCCTGTGAAGACAGAAGAACCTTCCTTAAGCTAAACTGAATGGATCTTGTTGGTAGTATCATATGGAAAGAATTTTAGATACTAAAAACTATGAAAGCTTATTTTCATCAACTGTGTTTAACATTGCTGTAACAAATACCACAGGGCTGCAGTGTCCCAAATACAAATGTTACAGTGTGATTTCAGAGCAGCTACAACTTCTGAAATTGGTTCTACAGACATGATGCTTTCTACCATGTCTTCTTACCATGATGGACCTTTGGAATCATAAGTCCCAATATATTCTTCTATAAATTATCCTGATACCAATTTTTCTCAAACTATTCCATAAAAGAGAAACAGAAGGAACACTACCTAATTCATTCTAAGAAGCCACAATTACTCTGATAGCTAAAGCACACAAGGACTCAACCAAAAAGGAAAACTTCAGGCCAATCTCGCTTATGAATATCGATGCAAAGATACTCAATAAAATTTTTGCAAACTAAATCCAAGAACACATTAAAACCATCATTCACCATGATCAAGTAGGCTTCATCCCAGGGATGCAAGGTTAGTTTAATATACGAAAATCCACTAATATAAACAAACTCAAACATGATCATCTCCTTAGATGCAGAAAAATAAAAGATGCAAAATACAACACCTCTTCAAGTTAAAAGTGTTGGAGAGATCAAGAATTCAAAGCCCATACCTAAACATAATAAAACCAATTTGCAGCAAACCAACAGCCAAATTATCAAATTAAATGGAGACATACTTGAAGCAATTCCACTGAAATCAGGGACAAGACAAGGATACCCACTCTTCCCATATATATTCAATATAGTACATGAAGTGCTAGCTAGAACAATAAGACAACAAAAAGAGATTATGGGGGTACAAATAGTAAAAGTAAAGAAGAAATAAATGTATCACTATTTGCAGATGATATGATAGTATTCGTAAGCTACCCCAAAATTCTACTAGAGACCTTCTCTAGCTGAAAAACAACAAGGGTATGGTACCATGTCAGTGTCCACGCAAAGACTGGCCCCATTCCACAACTGTTTCATGTGGAGCTACTGAAAATGCCTGTTCTTATAATACCAGCTGCACAGTGATGACTCACAGTAATCACATAACACTGTCCCCATGAGAGTGGACTCAGTCTGCAATAACAGAGGACTCACACACACTTCAGTAAATGTGTCAACCACTGACTTAGAGAAGCAATATTTTATAATACTGTCACAAATCTACACGATAATCCCTAGTTCCAGATTTCACATTTGCCTAGCTGAAAAAGCTAAAATATTCATAAATTCACATGAAGCCAGATGGCTTCCCACTAAAGACGTAATTTGAATGATCTCTTTACATTATTTATCTGAAGAAGTGCACAAAATACAGCATCATCATGGTGCAGACTACTAATAAGTTTGTTGAAGAAAGGAACTGCGGGGAGGAAGTGCCAGGCACGAAAGTTACCTGCAGACATTCCTGCCTCTCCCGAAAGAGGTGGGGA
>NW_022196898.1:102615984-102619461 GCF_008632895.1 Mastomys coucha | reverse complement strand
AGGTTTCCAAATCCTCGGTTCGTGGAACCCCACGCAGGTAGGAGCTGCGGGACGGCATCCTACAAGGAACCAAGGGATAACAGGTGTCCAATGATAACTGTATTTTAAACTGAACCTTGATTTCACATGTATCTGTGAATTACAGTAAAATCAATGTAGTTATTTTTATTAGTTTCTGAAATATTCATATGAAATAAACTGTTCGAGAGAGACAAGATTTTAAGTTTTCAATCAGAAATTTTTAATTTTATTTAAGTTTCTCATAATTAAAATTAAATTTTAATTTTTAAATAATTTTATTTGGTCTCTAAAATTTCACATGTACAGCAAGGGAAAAAACCATTATTATTGGGTTGACAGTTTTAGAGAATATGCATTTTTTTTTTCTTTTGCAGACTGAAATTACACATGGGATCTGAAACAAACATGTAATCCCCTCACTGGAGGTACCTTCCATGGATGTGTGCTCCTAAAGCAGACTGATAATTTCTGGTTTTAGCTCACAAGGTTTTGTTCTTATGTATGTGTGCATATGTGCGTTTGGAAGCCAGTGAACAATTCCAGGAACGTCATGTACATCCTGTAAGCCAGTGCCTCACCTTTAGCCTGGAGCTCACTGGTTAACACCAGGCTGTCTGGCCAGCAGACCCCAGGGGTACTGCTGTCTCTACCTCCCCAGTGCTGAGACTCTGAGATTACAAAAGGCCTCTGCTTGAAGCTTTTATTTATCAATGCTGGGGATTAGCCTCAGGTGTTTGTGCATTTTAGGCACATTACTGCCTGAGCCATCTGCAAGTGCCATATACAGCTGCTGTGTCCCTTTAGATTTTTCCTTTCCATGTACACCTATTCCACATACATATACATCACATACATATACCTATATTACACACACACACACACACACACCGTATGTCTCTTTAAACCTTGTGATTAACCTCCATTGTGTTATAAACATTTCTGGAGAGTTCTGTGGTCAGAAATCAGCTCTTGTCTGGTTCTAGAAGTTGCTACTCAGCTTATGGCATAATTTCTCAGATGTCTGGTTGTTCATCCAGGTTCATTGCCCTTGATGAATCATATTCACGAAGTTCTGTATGGCCCGAACTACATGAAGCAGCTCTCAGAGTTTTTGTATTTGCTTCTACCTGGAAACTGGAGAGGTGTGGCTCTTTGGTAACAAACTTAGACTAATTTAAACCTTATATGCTTGTTCACCCACCAAGTACTTCAAACCTGGGGGGAAATCTGTAATGACAGTAATTATACCAATGATATTTTAGAGCCCTTGATTTACTTTTTCTTCTTTATCTGTCTCTATACCAAGATTGCTTGCTCCATAGTACATTTTGATTGGAATAAAGGATAACAGGCTAATTTCTTGGTGATCTCTGTTTGAGACATATTCTTCCTTTGGGAGCTCAACTGAATATGTAAAAATTGGCCTCTGAGAATCTACTAACCCAGACTTATGTGATCTCTGATTTCTCAGAATGGAAGTCCCAAATTGTTTTTGGAAAACCCCAAGAACAAAGACCTAGTCCATATTCCACACACATTCCTGATTTTGAGTTTATCCTATGATAGTTTGCATATAAAACCTGACTGTTTTAGGTTTTTTGTGTATGTGTGTATGTGACCATGATGAGTTTTATAGGTTACACATTGGGAAAATATTCCATTCTAATTATTTTAAACATCAACCGATTGTTTTGTTGACTAGTTAGTTATTATGTTCCCTACTGATGGAATATTTTTGTTCATGAGAGGATTTTGAAAATACAAATTGCGTCACTGACTGATTGATTTATAGGAATATTATAATCATGGAGTGCAGTGACCTAAAATGCTACACACTTGAATGGAATAAATAAAAGGGTTAAGGGGCTGGAGAGATGGCTTCATGGTTAAGAGTGCTGACTGCTCTTCCAGAGGTCCTGAGTTCAATTCCCAGCAACTACATGGTGGTCCACAACCATCTGTAATGGGGTCTGATACCCTCTTCTGGTGTATCTGAAGACAGTAACACTGAATTCACATATATAAAATAAATAAATCTTAAGAAAAAAGAAAAAGAAAAAGGGTCAAAATAAAGCTATAGCTACCTCTTCCCTCAGTCCATGTTAATTTAAATGTATCTCAGATTAGACAGCCTGTCTGCATGATGTCTAGGGAATGAAGATTCAACACTTTAAATCTTTTCCAGAGGAAGTCAAAGCAGTATGTAGAGAGAAATTGTGTCCAAAGTATAGTTTTGGGACTAAAAATTGAATTTATACAATTTCTTCAAAAGCAAGGTCATATAAAATAGATAAAACCGATAAATACTGGTATAGATTCTGACTTCAAAAATCAAATATATTTCAGATATTAATTATCTGTCAGTCTTTGACAGACAAGGAGATATTTCCTCATTTCCACATTCTTGATAAGACAAAAAATGACCCACCAATTGTTACTAGAAATACACAATAAAGTAAGGGTTATCAGTGTAGTAGTCAGCCATAGTCAATACCAAAGACTGCCTCACTCAGAAGACCCCCAGGGAGGAGAGGCCCTTGGTCCTGTGAAGGTTCTATGCCCCAGTGTAGGGGAATGCCAGGGCCAGGAAGAGGGAGAGGGTAGGTTGGTGAGCAGGGGAAGTGGGAGGGAATAGGGGGTATTTCGGAGGGGAAACCAGGTTAAGGAGTACATTTGAAATGTAAATAAAGAAAATATCTTATAAAAAAAAAGATGATCCCATGGAACTGACCTAAAGGGAAGATAAAAATGATTTTCAATTTGTCTTTGTGTGGGAAGATGGAATGGAGAAGGATAGCATTGGACCACTATAAAGTGCATATTGAACTATGTAGAATTGAATGTATGCAAGTTTAGAAAAAATTCACAAAAGCATAACAAGCGTAGACTAGATTCTTGAATATTTACTCTGACTTGAAATTTAAATTTCAAAACTTTAATTTTCAAGGGTATATTTTATATTCTCATTTAAGAACAATGTCTAGGAAATGTTTTGTTTAAATGTAAATATCGCCTCTAGTCTTTACAAGAATTTATCATGCATATGGAAATAAAGATTGTAGGGGGAGATTTTCTTGTGCAGGTGAATCTTTTGGTTCAGATATGGAACTTCAGGGCTACTCTTGTGTCCATCTGTGTTTGTGTAGTTAGCTTCTCCACAAAAACATCTTCTGTCATAGATCTTAGAAATAACATCTCAGTAATCAAAGTATTTACATAAACTTGTATTTGATAGTATATCAAATATTAGCTAAAGTAATAAAATTGTCTTCAAAGTTTTTCAGTGACTATAAATGAAATATAATCCTCCTGCTGGTCGGTGGTGGCCCATGCCTTTAATCCCAGCACTTGAGAAGCGGAGGCAGACAGATTTTTGAGTTCGAGGTCAGTCTGGTCTACAGAGTGAGTTCCAGGACAGCCAGGGCTACACAAAGAAACCTTGTCTCAAAAAATACG
>NW_022196898.1:102600685-102615831 GCF_008632895.1 Mastomys coucha | reverse complement strand
GGAAGGGAAGGGAAGGGAAGGGAAGGGAAGGGAAGGGAAGGGAAAAGGGAAGGGAAGGGAAGGGAAGAAGAAGGGAAAATATCCTCCTAGCTAAGGAAGAGGTTCAGCAGAGAAGTGTCCAAATTGGACAACCATCTAGCTGTCACTAGCATCACAATGAACTCAGTACAATCCACATGAGCATCACTGTGAGTTCACTACAGCCCACATGAGTATCTCTATGAGACTCAGAGTCAAGAGAAATAAACTCTGACTGTACCAGGTGAAAGTCACTCAATGATATTTTTTTAAAAATGAAATAAAAAATTTCTTCCAAATGTGTAAAAACATGCTGTCTGCCAACTATGCTGTCTAGGAACTTCTAATGAGATTATTTAAAGCACATCTAAAAAACATGTACAAGACCCCCTAGGGCCCAAATCGACATCTCAGGAACAATATGGTTATTGCTAATAAGAATGTTCTCTCTTTCATGATAATGAGATACCTCAAAAATAATTCCAACAGATTTAAGTAAAAAAAAAAAATACACTTAATTACATTTTTTCTTTGAAAATTGTTGCCTCTCTTTAAAAGCCACTCTTCTTCCTCAATGTACCAGGAATTTACATGTAATTTGCATGTTTCTCACATTCATCAAAAACTGGCTTCTGCCCTCCCAGTCCTTCTCCCCCTATAGCCATGGTCATTTTGGCTCTTCTCGTATGTCTTGGCTTAATGGTTTCTCCTCTTAAAACTTATTACCTTTTATGCTCGTATTTCACACCATCGCTGCTACTTTATGTATAATTCCTCTGTCATTTGGTATTTATGACTTTGCCTAACTTAGCCTCATCAATTTTTACTCTCAAGAAAAAAAAATCCAAGATGAAATTTAAATTGCTTTGGTCCCCTCAGTTTTGTTTAATTTGTTTTACTGTGTAGAGCAATAATGGAGATTTTAATGAACATCGTCTTAATAATTTCTCTGAATCCTCTGAAGTGATATAATGATCTAAATAGTGTCCAAGCTCTCAATTTATCATATGTTGGAGATTAAATAGGTTTTTTAAAAGTTCTTTTTCCTTTAAGATTATTTAAAACTTCAGAAGCAACAAGACATATTTCTGTGATTCTGCTTCTATTACCAGCTCAGCTGAACTCCTTCCCCCTTTTAAATTGCATCACATGCACGTTTTTCTCACCAGCTATCACTAACTACTCTAGAGAAAGTTAGATGCTCAAACCACACTACGTTCTGCTCAAACTCTGCTGGCCATGACAGTGCCTTATATCTCTTATGGGCAAACCACACAAAGAACCTTCTTTGAAACTTTGCTTTGTTTATTCTTAATTCAGTTCATTGTAAGGGCAAAGATTCTAATGTTGATAAACAATGTTAGGACCTGAGGGTGCTGGCGACACAGCTCAGCAGGTGAAGGTGCTTGTGATGCCAACCTCGCTACCCAAGTTTTAACCTTCAGAACACACAGAAACCTGGATTTGGAAAAAGCCAGTTGCTGACCCCACCCTTCACTGGATACAGTGAGATAGGGAGAACTGGTCCCACATCTCACCCAGGCACCACAGTGGGGCTTGCCCTGGTAGCAGGGCTGTGGGACAGCTGACCCTGCAATTCCTTTGCTGTGGAGTGGCACACATAGAAAGGTGATATCCACCCCTCACACACACCTCTGACAGTCAGGAAGCCTGCTCACGGGGTCATGAGATCTGGACACCTATCCCTATCCTCACCAGCCACAGCACTCAGGAGACTAGGCCCTGCACATCAGCTGGACAGTATGGCAGAGGTGATTAGTCAAGGGGGAACAAGTAAGCCTGCGCTGAGGACAGAGTAAGGGAGAGCTGGCCCCACAACTCATTAGGCATGAGGAAGCATGGGTACAAGAGTGATTACCTCCTTCACCTTCTCCAATAGCTGACCCTGGGGTCACGAGAACAGCAGAGTTAACCCTGCCCCCTTACTGGTTGAAGCACTCAGGAGAGGGCCCTGCACCTTGCCTGAGCAATAGAGTGGAACTGGCCTTGTTGGCAAAGGCTCAGGTAAGCCAGTCACACGAGTGTGAGAATGGAAGAGCTGGCCCAGTCCCTCACGGGATGAAGGACTTGGAGGAGTGGGCCCTGAAACTTAACTGGGCACATACACAGCTTCCAAGATGAAGTGTTGTCTATGCTGTTGGTTGCTTGATTGTTTGTTTGATTGTGTGTTTTATTTGGGTTGAGGGTTGCAGCATGAAGGGCAGATATGAAAGGACTGGGAGATGAATGGGACTTGGGTATGTGGTATGGAACTCACAAAGATTCAACAAAATAGTTTAAAAGAAAAGAAAAAAAGCCAGTTGCAAAGCTAGTTAGTCCAGTCAGTTTGGAGCAAGAATGGACTGTGAGCTGGCCTGGATACCCAGTGAGATAGCATTCCTGACTCTAGGCAGTGGGAGATGAAAGCTGACTCTTGACAATTGTTCTCCGACTTCCACATCCATGGCATGGCATGCATAGACAGGTGCACATTCACAAGCACACATACATATGAACACAATAAATAGGTGATAAGTAGATAGATGATAGTTAAAATTTCAAGCCTGTGACAAGCCTTCACTATTAAAGATGCTTGCCAGCAAGGCTGGGTATCTGATTTGATACACAGGATCCACATGGTGAAGGAGAGAACCAACTTCCAAAATTCATTGTCTTCGAGTTTCATTGTTGTGAAGAGATACCATGACCAAGACAACTCTTATTTAAAAAGCAAAAGAAAAACAAAACAAAAAAATAAACAACAGAACCATTTAGCTGTGGCTTGCTTACAGTTTCAGAGGTTTAGGTCACTATCAGCATAATGGGAAATATGACAGCATCTAGGCAGACATGGTGCTGGAGAAGGATTTAAGAGTTCTACATCTTGTTCTGCAGGGAACAGAAGGGGACTGTGTGCCACACTTGGCATAGCTTGAGCATAAGAGACCTTAAAGCCTGTCCCCACAGTGACGTACTTCATCCAACAAGGCCATGACCCCTAATACTGCCCTTTCCTAATGGCTAAACATTCAAATCCATGAGTCTATGAAGACTATAACTATTTAAACAACAGCCATCCACTCCCTGGCTCCCATAGGTTTATAGCCATTGCATAATGCAAAATGTATCTAGTCCAACCTCAAAAGTTCCTGTATTTTATCATAATCCCAACAAATTTTAAAAGTCCAAAGTTCAGTCTCTTTTGAGACTCAAACAATTTATTAACTGTAACTCCCTATAAAATCAAAATCAAAATGTGCCAACGTATAATGGCACAGAATATGCATTACTGTTCCAAAAGGGAGCAGAGTGAGGAAATCCTGGATCAAGGCAAAACTGAAAACCAACTGGGAAAACTCTAAACTCCCCATCACCATGTCTGATGTCAAAATGTTTGGTGGATTTCCAACTCCTTTCAGCTTTGTAGACGGACCTTGAACTCAAAGAACTGTGTCTTGGTCTCCTTAAAGGCCTGTACCACTATAACTACCCTAAGCTTTTCTTTAATTCATTTCACAAGATGGAAGCTTAACTGGGTAGGATCTTTCCCTGAGGTCACCACTCCCTAAATTTTATTTAATATCTTTAATCTGTTTTTATCAGAGTCTATGCTAGGCTGTTTTGATATTTCTTTTGCCAATGCAACTAATCTAAATCTCTTCACCTTGGTCTCAGGCAGACTATTCAGACAAGGACAAACCCACCCATATTCTTTACCAGAATATCACAAGAACTATCTCTAGGCAACATACTAAAATTCTTCTCTCATGAAACCTCTTGAGTGAGACCCCCACAGGCCAAATCACCCTAAGTACCATCTTCCATGTTCTTGCTAGGATGGCCCATTACACCCTTTTTAAAACATTCTGCTGTTGACCTAATCCAAAGTTCCAAAATCCACATTTCTCTACATGAGAACATGGTCAAGACTATAGCTGCAATACCCAACTCCTGGTACTAATGTTTGTCTCAGTTGGAGAAGGAGCTGAGACTTTTACATCCTGATCCACAGGCAATAGAAGGGGACTATGTGCCACACTGGGCATAGCTGGAGCATAAGTGACCTTAAAGCTCATGCCCACAGTGACGTACTTCCTCCAACTAAGCCACACCTCCTAATAGTGCTACTCCCTTTGGGTCAAGCATTCAAACTCATGAGTCTATAGGGGCCATTGCCATTTGAACTACCACAGTACAGTCATCCTTTGCCCTTTTCATACATGCTGTAGTACTCACTCACCATAGTACATACACACCCACGCTCTTGCAAGCATAAAAACATGTGAGGATACCCACACACAATCAAATTAAATTTTAAAAGAACTCAGGAGGTTGGAAAGGTAGCTCAGTGGTTTTGAGCATACTGCTTTTGCAGAGGCCCCGAATTATTTTACAACTCCAGCTTCAGGGGATTCAACACCCTCTTTGGAATTCTCCTGTACCTGTTCCCATAAGTGCACGTACCTGCATATCAACAAACATAACCTAACTGTGTTTTAAAAAATTAAAAGTATATTAAAATTAATCATTAGGTCCAGGTAGTGCACCTTTTTAAACAGTCCCTGAAAAGTATTATTTGTGAATAAGAACTCAGCCATCAAATACCCTTGTTTATAAAACTAAGGCAATGTCATGGTTTGAATATGCTTGGCCCAGGGAGTGGCACTATTCAAAAGTGTGGCCTTGTTGGAGTAGGTGTTTCTTTGTGAGCATGGCTTTAAGACCCTCATCCTAGCTACCTGGGAGCCATTCTTCTTCTGTTTGCCTTTGGAACAAGGTATAGAACTCTCAGCCCCTCCCCCATCATGCCTGCCTGGACACTGCCATGCTCCTGCCATAATGATAATGGACTGAACCTCTGAACCTATAAGCCAACCCCAATTAAATGTTATTCTTTATAAAAGCTGCCATGGTCAAGGTGTCTGTTCACAGCAGTAAAACCCTAAGACAGACAACAACACCAAACTTTACAAGGTCTTAATGGATAGTGAAATGTTTAATGGGAAAGTAAGAAAAATGAAAGATTGCTTGGAAGTTTACAACATTGTAGTATTTAGTCTGAGGGATGCGCATTGCCTCCATTTTAGTCACTGCCCATTGTGCAGCTGAGGTCTCTTATGCTCAAGCTATGCAAGTGTGACAGAATTATCCTTCAGATCCAGATGGAGAACTCTCAGCTTTTTCCAGCACCATGTTTGCCTGCTTGTTACCATGCTTCCCACTGTGAGAATAATGGATTAAACCTCTAAAACTATAAACCAGCCCCAATTAAATGTATTCCTTTATAAGAGTTGCCATATCCATAATGTCTCTTCACAACAAGGAAACTCTAATTCAGACATGCATGTGTATGAGTGTATATACACATATATAAACTTATACAATATCATATGTATAATATAGATGCTATAATATATATGTATATATATATATATATATATATTACATATAATACTTACTAGCCATCTAACGGGAATAGTTACTAGAAGCTAAGCATGGTGGCATCCATCTGGAATTATAGTACAAGTAGGTAGAGGCTGTAGGATCGGGAGTTCAAGGCCAGCTTTGGCTATGTTATGCTTTAAAGCCAACTTGGGATACCTGAGACCTTGTCCAAAGAATAAAAAGAAAACAAATCATTCCTAAAAGCTTCTCTTAGTGAAGTTACAGAGACCTACCATAGTGAATTATATCAGGAGGATTAAATGCATTAACCAGTTCAGACTCTCTAGAAGAAATGAGTTCTATGTGTAGTTTAATGAGAAGTATGCCCTTGAAGGATCCACATGTAAGTATTGTACTTGTCCAAAGGATACTTCAAGAATCATGACCAGCCAGTTTCAGAGGGATAATTTCTTCTATGGATTCATATGTAAAATAGCGAAACATGGAGAATGAATTAAGGTAACTACTTCTGTAGTCAGCCCTAGGCCTAGGTTTAAGAAACAGTGGCTATCAGTCAGAAGATGTTATAACACAGTGAGCAAGACTCAGAACCAAGTCAGGCCTGTTCTACAGTCACTGAGTAACTCATGCGGGAACTCTCTTTTCATCTCTTGCTTTGGCCCTCAGGGAGGCTGACCTTAAATGTTAAGCTTGGTGCTATGGGAAGGAGGGAGACTCTAAGGACAGCAGGAGGACCACAGGGAGAATTCGGCCAAAGTTGTTCATAGCATTGATCAGGAAGCCCAAGAATGGTGAAATATATTCTGCATCCTGAAATAGCATCATGACTTTCCTCAGTAGCAAATATAGTGGAGACAGTCACTCTTAGCATTGCAGAGAGTATAATAGAGGCCCACTCCCTCACTCAGTGCTACCTTAAGTCTTTTTTTTAAACAAAAAAAAGAAAGGTCCTACAGGTCATAGTAATTATGGATTATCATTGATAATGTGTATTAGAGGAGTAATGTTATAACTAAAACACATGCAAATTTTTCAGAAATTCTGATTGAGCATGTGCATACGTGCTGTATCATGTCTTCTAAGCATTTGGCTTTAGAGATGAGAGTCTCAGGAAATTCTGTGGCCATGAACTGTCCTCCTGTTGAATCCCTGAGCCAAATACAGTCACCTACAAAGGGACTGTGGTTAAATGGCAGCATTACCTGCCTGATGACCCTAATTTCTCATTGTTTCATTTCACTCAGGGTTTCTGGGAACATGGAGGTAGTATTTACACCATCAGTTCCTAAGCCAAACTGCACAGGTGTTGCATAAAACGGAAGCAGTAAGACAAATGGAAGGCAGCCCTGCGTGCTGGAGAACTGAGAGGAGCAGCCCTGCGTGCTGGAGTTTGAGAGGAGCAGCCCTGCCCTGCGTGCTGGAGTACTGAGAGGAGCAGCCCTGCGTGGTGGAGAACTGAGAGGAGCAGCCCTGCGTGCTGGAGTACTGAGAGGAGCAGCCCTGCATGCTGGAGAACTGAGAGGAGCAGCCTGCTCTGCGGGCACTGAGCCTCTGGTCAAGGCCGATGCCATTTCTACCCAATGATGTGTACTCTGTGGGCTGGAGGGAGCAAATGCAAATGGCCTGGTAATCGAAGCTACCAGCTTTCCATGTAGAATACCAAGAGATGGGAGAATGGGGTAGTGGTGGGACAAATTACGGAAAGTGCCTCTTCTTGAATGCACTGAGCAGACCATCACTGGGGAAGCACCCAGTGCAGCAGCTTAGGAGCACCCATGAAACCACCACACACTTGCCTCTTTCATGATACTCTTCTGTCTTGGGGCTGGGAACGTGTGAGAAGGTAGGTTTGGGATCCCCCACAGTCTTAGAACTGCCACAGGTGACTACCCTGAACTTTTGAGGACAAAGGACACTTCAGCAGATCTAGCAGCCTTTGATTCTCCCTAACCCTGATGTCTCCTCTTTGAAAGAGCAGGGGAAAAGCTCTTAAATCAGATCCCTGCAAGCCTTCTAAAATTTTCATCTAAATAATCTATGCAGTAGTTAGCTACATGTCCACAGATTCTCCCAATAACCATGTTATGTGGAGAATCTTTCTGAGCCTTGAAATAATTTGTTGTTCCTGAATCTGATTAGTTTTCTTTACACTTTGAGGCACAGCCTTGGATGGGTAATTGGTAACTGAAAAGAAGAACTCAAAGTAGAATTAATTTACTTTGTTTCTATCTTTTGTTTGTTTGTTCTAAGAGAGGAACTGTAGGCATGGAAATAATTGCCCAGAACAATATTAGTCATTTATTGTATTGTAGTTATAACAGTATTATTTTCTTAGCAAGTCATCTTTTAGGAGGGGAGAAGAAAGACTTAAGCAGGAGAGTTGTGAAGCTCATATAATTGTAAGAGTACAGTGCCTGGAGAGACTGTCCCTGGTTGGAGCCGGGTTTCAGAACCTATGCCTTCTCCTCTCTACTCCTGTGTTCCTGTTGCACGATGATTATGTACTGCATCTGCCTGGTATTCTGGGCCAACATAGCTCTTTTGAGGAATATGGACACAATGCATGTTAACTAAGTACATGACTCAATCTACTGATAGCTGAGAAATATTACCCCTGGAACAAATAGGACCCTTGCATGGCTGAATTTAAATTCTTCATAAACTTTGCTTCATGTTCACCCACCAAGAAACACAGTGTTCTTCCTTTTTGTTAATATGTTTCCCCAGTTATGGAAAAACAGTGACTATGTAGGATACAATCACCAACATCTCCCACTGGTGTTGAGCACAGGGATTCTCAGGTCCTGTTTATTTTGAAGATTAATCTATCACCTTGACAATGTTTATACATGAAGGCAACTGTAGGTGTAGATACTCTAGGGGAAGGATACAATTGCTGAATAGAGCCACGTGGATTATACTTACATAGTTAATTTATAATGAAATGAGTCAAATGGTATAAACTAGAATAAGTTTAGCTCTCTTAGGCAATGATCAATTTATGGAACTCATTATGTAGACCAGGTTTACCTTGAGCCGACAAAGATCTGTCTGCCTCTGCCTCCTGAGGGCTCGGATTAAATGTATGGGCCACCACATCTAGTACCAATTTCACTTTCAAGTGACTGTGCTTCAACCAAGACTAATTCTTATACAATGCTTGCCAAGTGGACAGCTTCATGGTTATACAAAAGAAAGAGGAAGAGAAGTCACTATAAACTATTAGAAGTTCTTGTTTCTTATCTTTGAGGCAACTGTTGTCTTTCCTGCAACCAAATGAACACATCAAACACCTGGGCCCCTCTGACACTGGAAATAGATTAATAAGTGCTCAAACAAGAAAGAATGATCTAGGTTTTTAACTCTAAATTAACTCATATTTTAAATGTGATGGAAAAAAATGTTCAAGTTACACCAGATTTGTTTCATAGAATACATGTTTTTATAATTTCTCTATTGAAACGATAAAGGTAGAAGAAGTGCCAAGGTTAATATTTGTCATTTCATCTTGAAAGCATCCTTTTAAATATGTATGAAGAAAGCAGTATAAAATATAAATAGCAGATGCATAAGAGGAGATCAGGATAAATAAATCATATGAACTCAAAATGAAGGAATTGGGGAAGAATGTAAATGGGCTCATAGGGGTGTTAGAGCGGTTCTGCTTCGGTGCAGACAAATAAGGTGGGAGGGGGGTGTTGGTGCCAGCAGCACATAAAGTTTAGTCAAAAGGAGAGAACTGAGAAAATAAGGCACTAACTAAACCCATGTGGAATTTTCCGGTGAAAGAAGAAGTGAGCCAGAGAGGAAATGCTAGTAATCATACCTTGCCTGTGTTTCCTTGTATTCTGAACTGTCCATCATTGCCTTGTGTTTCCTTGTATTCTGAACTGTCCATCATTGCCTTGTGTTTCCTTGTATTCTGAACTGTCCATTTCGACTCAAATGATCTCATTAGCAAAGTATGTCTTTGTATATAATTCCTGGTTAATGATATAAGGTGTGTGTGTGTGTGTGTCCATGTATGTATGTATGTATGTATGTACATACATATATATGTTTATATATATATGTACATATATATACACATACATATATGTATTATGTATACACATACATATGTATACATATTCATATATATACCATATATATGGGTGTACTTCTCTGTGAGTATGATTGTGTGTATATGTGTGTATGTGTATCTTTGTGTATACGCATATGGGTATGTTTGTGTGTGTATGAGTGTGCTTGTGTGTGTATATGTATGGTTGTCCTTGTGTGTATGTATATATGTATGTATGTATATGTGTGTATGTATATGGGTGTGTTTGTATGTGTATGTGTATATGTATATGGGTGTGTTTATATGTGTGTGTATATATATGGTTGTGTTTGTATGTGTGTGTGTGTATATATATATGGGTGTGCTTATATGTTTTTGTGTGTGTGTGTATGCATGTGCTTGTGTCTGAGTATGTATGTGTGTAAATGTGTGCATATGTTTATGTATAGGGGTGTATTTGTGTGTATATGTGTATGCTTGTGTGTAAGTATGTATATGTGTGTATGTGTGTATGTATATGGATGTGCTTGTGTCTGAGTATATATGTGTGTATGTATATGGGTGTGTTTGTGTGTATGTATGTGTATGTATATATGCATATGGGTGTTGTTTATGTGTATGCATGTGTGTGCATATGTGGGTATGTTTGAATGTATAAGTGTATTTCTTTTGGTATATGTATGTGTATATACATGTATATATGTGTGTGTTTGTGTGTGCATGTGCTTCTCTGTGTGTGCAGGGGCAGATCCTTGCCACTGTGCATATTGGGATATGAGAGGAGAGTTCATGTGAGTTGATTGTGATTCCTGCCTCCCACCATGTTGTTTCACATGGTACACTCAGGTCCTCAGATTTGACAGCAGGCATCTCAACCTGCTGTGCTGTCTCACCTACTCAGAAAGTCAAATTTTGGAAGCCAAATTTATTTGCATCATTTTTCTTAAATTTTAAGATTAATAAATGTTTTTGTTATAGTGGTTTTGTTCTAAGAAAAGTTGAGACCTAAAGTTTATATTTACTCTTTCCCATCAAGATTTTCCTCACTATGAATTCTTGTCTTTGTAGCTCATTTGTTATCACTAACAGACCGTTAGTCACTGGGTGTTTGTATGTTATGATTAGCCAAAGTCCATACTTATTGTGGTTGTTTCATACACAGTCAAAGTGGTGGTGTGTGTGTCTCAAACATTAGTGTCACTAAAGTTCTGTCCCTCCCTCGAGTGCTCAGCTGTTCCAAGTTCCCATCTCTCAGTCTTTTCTTCCTCTTTTCCACAAAAACTTGTTTACCTATAAATTTGCCTTTTCCAGAACATCATGGCCTTTGACTGCTGAACTTTGCACAAGTACTCTTTCACTTAATACTATGCATGTAAAATTTCCCCACAAACTAGACATGATCTTCCAACCCTAACCTTGAAACTATCTGGTGTTGATATCTGCCTGCAAAGGCAAGATTGGCTTTCTCTCCTGGAGTTTCATTGGATACAAAAAGCACACTTCAGGGCAAGGCCGATTCCCATCAGCAGACGGTCAACGCAAAATGAACTCAGTGATATTTTGCAGGCTTTTTGTCTCACAGTTCTTAGTTTGAGCATGCTCTGTCTTAACGGTCTTTCACTTGTATATTATGCTTTCTGGTTCTGTGGTTTTAGAGGTTTTGTGGTTCTGGTACCTTCTCTTTGGTGGTTTTGTTTGTTTGGGTTTTTTATGTTTACCTGTTAGTTAGAGAGAGAGAGGAGAGAGATAGGAGACATGGAGTTGGGCGGGTGGGGAGGAAGGGACAATCTGGGAGAAATTCAGGGAGAGGAAACTGATCAGAATATTTTATAAAAAAGTATTTTCAATTAAAACAAAGTTTCCCCAAAAAGTTCTATAGCCTGAAAACAATGTTCTCTTGTTGCTGTGACAAAATGCCTGGAAAAAGCAACTTAAGGAAAGAGGAGTTTGTTCTGGTCCATGGTTTCAAAGAATAATGTAGACCATATGCGGGGGAGGGTTCATGACTGATGTATGATGGAGCAGCAGGTTGCCCTACATGAGAGAGACAGAGAGAGAGAGAGAGAGAGAGAGAGAGGGAGAGAGAGACAGAGAGAGACAGAGACAGAGAGAGACAGAGAGACAGAGAGACAGAGACAGACAGACAGACACACACATATACACATACACACACACATACACACACACACATATACACACACACATACACACACATACACACATACATACACACACATATACACACATACACACACATATACACACACACATACACACACACATACACACATACACACACACAGACACACACAGACACACACAGACACACACACATATACACACACACATACACACACACATACATACATACATACACACAGACACACACACACAGACACACAGACACACACACAGACACACATACACACACAGACACACACACAGACACACACACACACACAGACACACACACAGACACACACACACATACACACACACATACACACACATACACACACACAGACACACACACAGACACACACAGAGACACACACACACAGACACACACACACACATATACACACACACAGAGACACACACAGACACACACACAGACACACACAGACACAGACACAGACACACACACAGACACACACAGACACAGACACACAGACACACACACACATACACACACACAGACACACACACAGACACACACACATACACACACATACACACACACAGACACACACACAGACACACACACAGACATACACAGACACACACACAGACACACACAGACACAGACACACACAGACACACACACACATACACACACACATACACACACATACACACACATACACACACACAGACACACACACAGACACACATACACAGATACACACACAGACACACACACATACACACACATACACACACACACACACACACACACACACACAGGCTTGTGCCTACTCTGATTCTTTCTCCTTTTTAATCAGTTCAGGATCCCAGCACACTGGGTGACGTCATGCTCCCTCCTGACTAAACCTGTGACGGTTGGAAGCACTAGCACAGACACATGCCTCCTCAGTGATTTTAAATCCTGTCAAATAAACAGAGAAAGCTAATAGTCCACATTGGAATAGCACCTGTCATTTACAGAGTCGTGTTCTACTTGATAAATGCATTTACATATTTATCCACTCATACATGAAGTACAAGTGGAATGATATCTAAACTCTAGACCACACAGCCCATTTCTCTGCTTCCCAGAAACTGCCAATGTGCATAGCTCTTACATCTGCTTCTGAGGACACTGGATATCGATATGCAGGAGAGTGAAGATGAACTCCTTTCTTCTTCTGCAAAAGAAACCAATTTGAAATAGACCAAGAATCTGAAAAGCATTGAATGTGCTAGAGGACACATAGGACTCATTCTTCAGTACATTGTCTAGGCAAGGACTTTCTGAATCATACTCTAGTACCTCAGAAAACCACAGCAAGTAGTAGATATGGGATTGCACTAATTTGCAAATGTTATGCCAAAATACATTTAACAGAATAAAGGGATAACCTACAGAGAAGAAGAAAATGTTTACCAGCTATTCATCTGACAGGCTGCTATCCAAGTATATAAAGAATTCAAAATATTGGTCCCCAAACACAAATAATTCGGTCAATAAAATGGGCAAAGAAAATTTAAACTAATAGTTCTCAAAAGAGCTGGCCAATAAATAGTATGGAGACTGTTCAACATCCTTAGTAATCAAAGAAAGTGAACAAGACTAGCACCCAGATTCCATCTCATATCATCCAGAAGAGTGAGCATCGAGATAACACCAACCAAGGCTGGCTTCAAGGAAAAAAAGAATATTTAGATGCTGTGGGTGAGGACATATTTCATCTGTTATTACTAGATATTTACCTGAAAGACTCAACTCAGTCTACATCAGAGGACCTACACACCATTTTTATGGTGGTACTATGCACAAGGGCCAAGCTATAGAACTCACCTATCTTTGCATGGGCAGGTGGGGGAGAGAAAACGCTGCATGTTTGAATGGTGGAGTTTTCCCAAGGATAAATAATGAAGTTGTGACTTTTGCAGAAAAGAAAATTCACCTGGAGATAATCATATTAAAAAATAACTCAGTCCGAAAAAGAGGGTAATGGGGGTGTATGAATGTAACCAAAATGCACGTTATATTTACCTGAAAATTCAAATTTTCATGCAACAGATGCTTACACATCCATCTTTATTGACATTATACTGAGCCTTGTTTTTTTGTGCAATAAACATATACTACCAAAAATTAATAAGATAATAAAACAAGTACCTGAAAAAAATAACTAATATTTCTGATAGCTACTGACATCATTTCATGTGCCCTAATGTAGTAGCTCCCAAATGGTAATATAAATCATAGACATGCATGTTATATCTCCCTGGAGAATCATTCCTAAGGCATAGTGTGTGGTTTAAGACTGAGAAATACTAACGAAGTCAGTTTCCTGGACTGATGAACCAGAGAACAGCTTGTCTGAGGGAAGCCAGGCTCTGAAAATGGAGAGAAATGGGTTTTCACCTTGCTTAGGACAAGCTTCGTGGGGGTCACACAGCTCTGAGAACTAGCTGGCAAAATCAATGGTGTCTAGCTTTTAAAGAAGAAAATAGAAGAACTATAGACCAAAGTGTCCAGAGGAGTCTGCACTCTATAAACACTGCATATCCATGACAGGCCTTACTAACCACCAAGAGTAGACACATGTACAAAGACAAGCACTGAGTCCAACTGGATTTCATCAGTCCCTTTCCTTCAGCCTGCTATGGAAGAGGATGAGGATTCTTTAACTCATCCAAACATTTGTTTAAGAGTCATTTGAATATTTGGCCACAATAAATGTGAAACCCACACTTGATACATTAAAACTAAGTGTGAAATTTCAAGATTGAGATTTACAGCTTCCATACACAGTAATATCACCTAGAAGAAATACATAGAGAATAACCAATACGTTTTCTATGTTATTTTCATTTATTTTCCATCCCACACTGGGTTCATTTATTTCAGCGCAAATGTGTGTGGATAAAAGCAACAGTGGTGTGAAGTAAATGGAAGGTGTGTGGAATAACTCAGGACAGAGCACATCAGAAATAACGGCAGTCTCAGACGTCATTGTCGAATGGTTCAGGATCGACTTTGGGTTCCACTCCCTGCTTGGAACAGACATCAAAAATCATAACTCTGTTTACTGCCCAGGAATCTGTGAGAAAGCAATATTGAAATGCCAAGCCCAAGAGGATTTTTTTCATGATTACCATTGTTCTTATGTTAAATTGATAGTTATAGTTATAGTTATAAAGCTCTATGTGTTTTTTTTTTCTTGTCTGTGACTCTTAGGCAGGAATAAACAACTGAAATGGTCATGTGTGTGTGTGCACCCTTAGTCCCTGCAGATACACGTGCAGTTCTCAACCCAGTGCTGAGTGATAAGAATTTCTGTTTCTTCACATGGATAACCTACACCATAATCATTGTTTCCAACTTGCCAAAGATGCTGACCACTTGTTGGCTGGATTGAGTCTCATTCAGTGGAGTTCAGAATCACCAGTCACTTTCTTTTTTTTTTTTTTTTTTTTTTTTTTTTTT